>NW_027123481.1:216-1071 GCF_001457755.1 Trypanosoma equiperdum
TAGAAAAGTGTGAAATCTTAGTAAAATATGCGTAATAATAGCGTATTGATACAACTTAATGAAAAATAGTTTACAAAAATAGAGTGCTATTCTCACTTTGTTTACATTCTCTCTTGAATGCATATTTTTTTAAGTTATAATAGCAATAGTAATGATAATGATAATAACGATAGAAGATTGTTGTGAGTGTGTATATACGAATATTACAATGAGAGTAGTAGTGAAAACTATATGGATACAAAAACCAGACACGCTTTATACAATAGCAAGGTTTCGGTGTAGGTATATAACTGTTTGACAGAGCAAGAATATTATTAAAGGAAAAACAGAGAGGGAGAGGGACAGGAGAAATAAAATATGTGCAGTTTAAACACAAAAATAACAGTGGTCATCATGATACCAAAGGGTATGATGACTGGGACAATGAGATACAGACATAGTCTGGTGAAGAGGCCTCATGGAATCTCTATCTTTGGTGTATGTTTATAAGCCCATGAGGACGCTAAATGGTGATGTTTTACATTTAGATTATGAGTGGTATGTTTTGCAATTAAAATGAGAAACTTCTTAAAAATTAAAATTCTACTTGTAGTTAAATATTCTTAACTAAGTCTTTTCTAATTTTTACTCATAATCCATTTAAATATTAAATTTATTAAGAAATGAAATATAGTTTATGTGGGGTTTATTTGGCTTTTCTGCATTTCGTGTGTTTAGGCTCAATATCTCTTGATAGTGATGAAACAAATAGCACAACAAATGTGGCAGAAACACAGCCTAAGAGGCCGAGAGTATTTGTGTTTGTACTTCAAATTCATGCAAGTCAAGGATGGTGTAGACTCATATTGAGTGCCA
>NW_027123793.1:0-5009 GCF_001457755.1 Trypanosoma equiperdum
AATTTCATATCATATTTTTCACACTTCCAATTTCCACTAATTTGATAACTTTCATCAAAGTGTGTCAAAAAAAATAAAATTAAAAGAATCTAGCAAGTTTTTTCAAAAAATAAATTCTCATAATTTTCATAAAGTCAAGAAAAAGCTCTTAGAAAGTTGATTATGGGAGCAAAAGTATAAGGAAAAAAAAACATTAATTAGAGAAGAAATATTTTCCCCATCCTTAACTTTACACTATTTCTTTTTTGCATTCCACTCGTATTTTGTTTTGTCACATTTACCCTCCTCAGTGGCTTTGCAATCAGCTGCGGTTGTTTTATTATCCCCATCTTTCTTATCTTCTGGCCTATCTTCTGAGTCTGATTTCTTAGCTCATTCCGGTTCCTTTTTTGCTTGTGCTGCTGTTGTTATTTCGCTTGCTCTTCTGGCTAAGTAAAATGCTGTTGCGGTGTGTATCTTTACTAAAGTGTCCAGTTTTCCCAGAGTTGTCAGGTTTCCATCAAGGGCCGCTTCCTGTTGTATTGGCAGTGCGTCCAGTTGTGTCCATATCTTTTTCTTAACGTCACTTCCGCTTTCACCAAAAAGTTTCGTCGTCAGCTGGTCGAGCTTCTGTTGGTGTTCGGCAAGCTGCGAGCGCCTTGCCCCCGGCTGTGTCGCCACTAGTAAGGTCTCCCGTGTTTCTTTGCTTGTTGCTGTTGTTGAGCTTTCTATGGTCGCTGCTTTGAATGTTAGGGTCTTGTACTTTTTTGCCGCTTCCAGTATTTTCGCAAGCCGTATCTTGACGAAATCCTGCGACGGGATATTGTCATTTGGTTTGGCCTTTTCTGCCTTGTATGCTGTGTTTGTTGCTTTGTCGGTTTTGAACTTGGTCTGCGAGGCGGAAAAGGGGTTGCCTTGCGTCAGTTGGATGTTTGTCACCGCCGTGTCTGCAACGGCGGCGCAGTCGTTCGTTGCCCCGCTGTTTCCGCAGAGTACTGCTATTTTTTCATCGCTACCTGTGGTTGACCTGCTTGAGAGGTGTCGGAATTCTATAATGTTGTTGCCGGTATCTGGGGACGGGTGGGCAGATGCTGGTGGGACTGCGTTGTCCGGGTCGTCGCACGTTGATTTGGCTGCTCCAACCGCCGTAAACCTGATGTGCATTTTGCCGTCGGTGTCGATGGCGGTCCCGGCTAGTGTTGTATCGGGCATCACCTTAATCGTTAGCTTTTCTATGTCTGCTACCACGTCTGCTGCACCTGCGAGCTGCTCAGCTGCTGCAACGCCGTCCTGGATTTGGTTAGTTGCCCGGTCCAGAGCTGATTGTGCTGTTGCAATTTTTGCTGCTGTGCTGCTGCCTATGGCGGCAAATGCTAGTTCTTGGTCACCCTTGCTTGTTGCCGCTGCGAGAGAGAGCTTTGCTTCGATTATCCTGGCAGACCGAATCTCCGCTTGTTGCGTTTTGACTACCTCTGCTAGTGCCAGTGCGATTGCTTCTAGCTGTGTCTTCACGTGGCATGCACTTGTCATTTGTTTCTGATTTGGAAGAAAGCTGTGAGCTTCGCGAACTTCTACGCATAGGAACGCTATCAACCACGCCCTTTTGTCCATTGTATTCCTGGCTTTGCTATCGCCGGCTTCTCTTTTACTTTGTATGAGGGTTCAAATTTGCTTCTTGGTCTGTGGCTGTTAAACACCGTAGGGGCTTCCTAAAGCTGCGAGTTTTTAAAGAATAGTAGTTATACTGTCTGTTTTCCAATTAAGTCTTTCAGCACTTGAAAGAAAGGTTTGCTTAGTTACAATCTGGCAGTGGCTTAGTCTATTTCCTACGTTTTGGATGGCACTTACACTTGCACATCACATTTTTTATTTTTTATTTTCCATTTTTTCATAATATACTTTATTTGATTCGAGAATTACATTAAACCTATCATGCATTGCCATTTTTTCATTGGAATATTCTCTAGTGAATGCATTGTTTGCATAATGCAGCTCTTTTATCATTGAAAATACCGCACATCTTTATATTTCTGTAAATTCAAATCTTATGTTTTTTACTGCTTCTGTTTGCCGTTTCTTTGCCATACATTCTGCTGCAAAACCCAGGTTATTTTGCTGCTTTAGTCTGTTAGAATTGACATCATGCTGCTGCTGCTGATCATTTAAATTACGCTTTTGGCGCCAACGCTTAAGAGTTGGTAATTTATCGCAGGAACGTAGTTTTTTTGCTGTTTTTGCTTTGATAATTCTTTCCGTTGCTTGTGTCTTTGCGCTCACTTTTATGTTTATTACTCGTTGGTTGAATTGCGTTTATGCTTGGTTGGTGTACCAATACGGAATTGGCAACGTTTCACCATTAATTCTGAATGATTCATATATAGTTCTCTTAATTGTTCATACATTCGTTAATTTAATCAATTTCCGTGGCGTTACTCTTTCTTTTCTGTCTACAGTAATCCACTAGTAGCTTTTGTTTTAGAATTTCGTTTAGATTATATTACATTTCTGTCAATAACTGTTAGCCATCATTGCTATATCTGATGAGAATAAAAAAGTAATGTTCTTTCACACTCACACAATCCTTTATTTTTTCCTCTGCGTTGTTCACAGCTAGATCTTATGATTCTATACGAGAATGAAAAGTGAGGTCACTAACATCATCCATGCAGTAGCATACACCCATTTAAGAGTAAACCACGGGTCATTAATATCTCCTGTATCATTTCTTTGGTGTTTACTCCTCCACATAAATCATTTTAATCTGTGTTTTTGCTTCTCCTTAGTCTTCTGTTGTTACTTCAAGAGAATGGCGTAGTGACAGCATTGTTCTTTACACTGTACTCTGTCCCTAGTTTATACCCTAGTCCATAATCTTCTCATATATGGCGACACCCCTCTTCACGTTTGCGCTTGAGCAAAACAACGCATACTCTATCTACCTCCTCCCTCCCTTTCTTTCCGCGCTTCCTTTAATACTATTTATCCTCTACCCTCTCTCTAAGTTACTTATTCCCTTAGCTAAATTTTTGTTGTTTAAAATGCTTTAATTTTGGACAACTATTAGGTTTTCACCACCACCCTTATTATAATTTTAGTATACACACTCGTAACACATTCTCTCTTATGATTACTGCAACTATTTAAAGGCCTAAATTGCCCTTAAATTCATAAAACAAACAAAATTTACAAAATAGTGACATTACTACATTCTGTCACCATGTTAATTTACACCAACATACTATATACCAAAATTAAAAAAATAAAAATTTGCGGATTTTCATCAAAAAAATGTTAAAAAATGTAATGTGTATCAAATTCCCACAACATAGCAAAGTTTCAAAATTTTTATAAATTTCATAAAATTGTGCAATAATCATTTATAAATTTAATTATAGAAGCAAAAATGCAACCAAAAGATACGCGTTACTAATGAAAAAAGAATTGCTCTGTGTGGTGCTACTCGTCTCCCCTGTTGGCGTAGTCACTTTATACTTGCGGTTTCTATCTTTGTACTCTCACCCATTTTCATCTTTGCACTTACTCTGTTGCTTATCCTTTCATTTATCATTTGTGCTGCTTCATTTTTCTTCCCCTGCCTGTGTTTTTGTAGTCTTTTTGTCTTGGATATAAATAATTGCAGCCCCGACTTTTTGTTGTTCAGATAAAGCCTGCCGTTTGACTTCCGCAGATTCCTTGGGGCCACTGTAACTGAAGTTCTCATGTTTTATCTTCTCTATAAATAATTTGGTGAAAATTTCGTGTGTTGTGCCGAAAGCCTCTTTAATGTAGTTTTTGATTTTGTCAATGGTTTGTGTTTTAGAACTGTCCTGTAGATTCCTTAAATGGGGAGTGGCATTCCTTACCGCAAGGATTACCTTTGGGTTTCTCGCTAGATTTTAGAGGCTTAGATCGGCTATGCACGGTCCAGTTATAGCCGATGCTTGTTTTCCTTTACCACTTGCTTTTAGTAGTTTTTTAATTTGGCGTCGTCTTCATCATTGATTATTTAGTGCGCGAAGTCATTTGAGGGTTCGTCATTTGCATAAATGTTTTCGAGCGTTGGGGTCACTGTGCCTATGATGTCTAGTGTTGGTTCGCTAGTGGAGCTGATCCCGCTGTTGCAGCTGGTTAAAGTTTTGCCGTAGCCATTGTCGCTTTCGGTGTTGCTGCAGCCGGTGGCGACGAATGTTAGAGTTACTTTTTGAGTTGGTACTAGTTTTACTATCTCTTTGGCTGTTGAATATTTAAACTTTTTCCGTGCTGTTGCACCTGCGGCAGATGGTTGTATGTCTTTCCACTATACCTGGAGTGTTGCCTTTTCGCATGTATTCATTAGGCTTTTGGCTTCGGTTGAGCTTACTTCTAGTCTCGCCGCTGATGCCTTGAAGGGATTGGTTTGTTTGTTGAACGTCGGTTTGATTGCGTAGTGAATGCCGTCAAGAAAAGCCGCACGTGCCACCAGTTTGACGCTTGCTGCTGTCATTTTCTGTGCTCGCTCAGAGTGTTTGTTTAAAGCCTGCATTGCGAGACTTGCTGCCACTTCGCTTATTGCAGTTAAAGTTGATGCCTTTTCGGGGTCCGTTGTTTCAGCTGCTTTTTGCCGTCGCATCGCTGAAGTTATCATTAGGTGCTTGGCGTTTTTAGCTGTTGATTTTGCTAGTTCTACGTACCAACTAGACAGCTCCGCTGCTGCAGCTGCTTTCTGGCACGCTGTTTTCACTTTGTCGTGCTCTGCATCTCCTGTTTTTTTCATGACGTGCAAATATCTCAAAGATATACTTGGCAACGAACAACCAGCAGTCCTCTCCGAACGTTGGTGTATGATTTTCGGTGAAGGGGGAGAGTTTCTGGGCTGACAAGACCCAGGCTCCGTCTTAATATAGACGGGGGCGACTAAATATATACATAGAGGCACATCGAGGAGATGGTGAGCGTTTCCGCTTCCCACGCGATCCGGCAGGGGGGGAGACAGAAGTTTGATATCTCCTAGACGGAGGGCAATCACTACGAGGGTCAGCTGATTCGCTATC
>NW_027123014.1:0-287 GCF_001457755.1 Trypanosoma equiperdum
CCTCTTCCTCTAACAGCACACCCATTCGATCTGCGGCATGCCGTTGCACAATTCTGCACAAAAACGAGGAATGACATTGAGCCTCCATGATCAAAATGACATTTCAAAGATAAAACATTCCCTTTTAGCCATTATTAAGAGACGAACATGTAAACAAAGAAACAGATCAGTGTTTGAAACTTAACACAAATGGAACAAGTATATACTACCTTAACGATAACCACGAAATGCTCCACCTCAGCTTCTTAAGCCCATAATAACAAAAAAATGAAAACGGAAAATAACAC
>NW_027123014.1:297-3569 GCF_001457755.1 Trypanosoma equiperdum
CACAAAAAAAAAAGAAAAACAAAGTAAACGGTTGCGCCCGCATCTTCCAGTATTTGGGGAACATAGAAGGCGAACGCTCACCGCGTCAGTTAAAGGGGAACACGAGATCAAAACTTCCTGTAGATCCTTGGAAAGCATCTGCCAAAATATGTCTTCACGCACTTTCCTCTTCAGCATGCACCTTTTTTCCCGCTCTTTTCCTAGGAATAGGAATTCCCATTTCCCCTTAAGAAGAAGCCCTAGTGTCGAAACATGTAAGTATAACACAAACTGTTCTTCTCAAGCAAAGAAAAAAAAATTCACATCTCATTCTAAGAAGTAAAAAACAACAACAACAACAACAACAACAAGTGCAAATGTAAATAAATGTGTAAGCACACACTCATGCGTGTGTTCATGCATAAGTATGCACACCCTCGGCTATCGTGTTCTGCTATATTATCCTTTAAAAAAACGCACCTGCTCTCCGTCGGCTCAATACGAGTTGTAACAGAATAAAAAGAGTGGAAATTTCACTCAAGAAGGGTCACATGCACATCTTCATTCCAGGCAAAGAGGACTACAGGAGCGTCCGTTCCTGCGGAAAGAGTCCCTCCAGTGAAAAACGCTGCATCAGATTGATGGGTTTGGATGCACTCAGGTGTGGAACTTGTGTGAACCCCCTAGACTTCAGCATCTCACGGGTATGCACAAGTAGATCCAAAAATGTGAGCGGCTCCTCTCTCATCATCATCGCAGTGAGACAGAAGGTGGCAGCACCACCGGAATCTTTCCCACTTTCATAAAAATCTTGGGTATTGTCAACGCCCAACGCTGCTTCATCATCAGCACAGGCAGATATCATTAGAACATCCGCCTGAACATCGTTATCTTCACGAACCCGCTTCATGCCACATGAACCACTTCCGTCCTTAGAGCTGTCACAGACATACGCGTACGGCAAGTCAAGCATAGAACCGGAGTGCGAGCAGTCGAATACAGCTGTGAGTCGTACTCCCTTCGGCAATTGCGAAACCAATATCTCATGGATTTCGTTATCGACAATACAGCCATTTTCCACGTAATCCATCGGAACAATACATTGGTCGTACTCTTCGCAATCGTCGTCTCTTGCGTTAGCACGCGTACCATGACCCGAGTAGTGAAAGAATAGAACGTCATTAGGTTGTGCATCTTGGGCGAGCCAAGCCAAATACCGCAAAATATTCGCCCGCGTCGGCTCACCTGTACGACCTGGAACGTCTTCTTTATCAGCAAGGATGACTACCTCAGTTAGGGGAAAGTTCCTCTTCTGAAGTGCTCCGATCATCATCATAATGTCGTTGCAACAACCAGAGAGCTGTGCCTCTGTGTTGCTATAGTTTACTCCAATAAAGAGGCCACGGACAGCTCCCTTTGGCTGACATGAAATCTTCCACGGCTGAAAACCTTTAGATTCCTTAGCTTCCGTAAGTGTTGCCTCCATATCAACTTCTTTTGGCCGCTGTTGTCTCCCAAGATATTTCACAATATAGGGAACGGCGTTCTTAAAATAATTAATAGCAAAACTTATTAAATCGATGTGACCTTCAGCCACCGTTTCCGCACCCACTTTCAATGCAGTACTGACGCAGCCTCCCATGTTTTCAGGAATTCGCAAAAATATAGATATATATCCCTTCTTTCAGAAAAAAAAAAAGCAAAGAGACGTACACTTGGCAAAAAGAACGTAGCGTTAATCAGATTCGACATGTAGATATAAAACAAACTCAAAAGCGGAGAACAGACAACAACAAATCATGAATGTAAACACGAACAGAAAAAGAAAAACAGTCGTACCACGTGAGTGCAACACTAATGTCGCTCTTCAAACGATCATTTCCAAACAAAGTCGCAGCAACATCCAATGCACCGACTTTGTAAAAATATATGGTAAACACAGTATCCGCAACACACAGCATTATTTCTTTTCTTTTTTGAGAAATTAACAAGGAGCCACTCCACTGACGGCTGGACACAGCGCCCGGTGAATCCCTTGATTGATAGACACCATAGCAGTCTGGCGCCTTCTTGTGTTCCAAAGCCTCTTTCTATCATTTAGCAACCGTATTCGTTCACCACATCCAGAAGCAACATCGCAGACATCAAGGAAGAATGAGCTTTCCGCCCCTTATTTACATTTTTATCGAAATATAAAGAAATCAGATAAAAAACATATACCCCAGCACAGTGGGGGATCATAATCTGGGCTAACCTTCAACGTGACTTTTGGATGGACAAAAACAGAATTTCGTCCTCTTAACAGAAATTAAGAAAACAAAATATGCCACAACAGACTCGGTCTTGCCCTCACCGTAAAGTATTTGCACAGAATCGGTATAATTTTAGCCTGCACCCCGCACCAAAGACTCTTGAATTAACAAAGACCGCCCATTATGTCTATAAGTATAATTAAATGATAAAGACCCTTACAATCTTGTTTACCACAACTATCATTTTTTTTTTTGGCGTCGATCGGTCCTTTCACACGCCTTTTTTGTTTCTGAGAAAGAGGGGAAGAGTTTAACGTAGAGGAATAAAGGGTTTCCACAAATGTTGTATCCTATTTAAAGAGAAAAAGAATTCGGCAGCCCATATCTATTTTAAAATAAATTAATCACAGTCTACGGCCATAGTGGCCATATGGGCAGTCCCCATCAGTTTCCCCCCAAAAAAGGTAACAAAGATAAAAGAGTCGTATTATTTACTCGCAAACGGTTTGTGATTTACTGTTACTTAGCGTAAACACAGGTGTTAACGAGGAACATTAAAAAAACACGCACTTACGCACGTTGTTCTCATGCCTACAAAGAAGCACAGTAGGTTTGTATCGTTACAACAGAAAAAATTGGTTCCCACATCAGATGTTTATAAGGTGAGGTACAACCGACAAAATTGGTTCTACGATCACTCCCAAATAACTTTCACTCTTTCTCAATAGTGTAAACGCGTTGATTTGCTTAGGACATCATCAGAAGTAATGGTACACCAGGAGAAGCAATCGGTATTAAAGATTGATTTGATATTGCGTAACGAACTTTTTTGCATGCACTTACCCAAACGTCGCTGGGCCTGTACTCCGGAGCCTTATGAATTTCTTTCGTCATTATTTCTCACAGTTGATGAGCCAAAGTGTGTCCACCTCACTGAAGTTCCCCTGAAACAGCTGCTAATAAAATTCAACAGAAAAGCGTTCTTTTACGACACCGTTTACTCCTAAATATGGGAACAATAATCGTTTTGAGGTATATGTA
>NW_027124332.1:0-3216 GCF_001457755.1 Trypanosoma equiperdum
AATGTGAGTTAATGCTACAGTTTGTTGCATGGATCTATTACCGGTTGCACCCTTTTCTTGGGTTAAAAACATTGCTGCCATTTCTTGCGTAACCAAACGCTCACATTGGTTGCTATGTTATGAACTTTTTTCCCCAGTAATACCTCGTTTTCCATCTACTTCTGCGTCTTGTATCATACAGAGGTGAACGAAAGGAGGTAAGTAAAGGTTGCAAAGATTACAAGAATTATCCAAAGTTTTTTTCTTTCGTAGACATTTCCTGTGGTCACTTATTTCAGCTCCTATGGGGGACGGAGAGCAGGGCTCCGGCCACCGCATCCGTGTGCACGACCCGGTGCTTTACACGCAGCTAATGAATGCGGCTGATTGGAGCCACGTAATCGAGAATGAGGGGAGGCAAATGCAGGAGAGCTTGGCGAGACGTGAGGCGGAAGCTGCACTCGCCCGCCAACGCGAGCAAATGAAACTAGATGAAGTGAGGCGCCGCTTGGAGCAGACGATGGCGACCCGGCGTGAACGACAGTTAGCTGAAGAACAACAGAAACAGCAAATGAAGGAGTTTAGAGAACGCATGAGCGCGGTTGGGCGACGACATGCGGAACTGGTTTCTATGTGTAGTGCTGCCCAGCGGCGGGAAGTCTTTCGCACTCACCGCGCGTTGTTGCGGCTTAGTCGGCAGCGAGAGGAAGAATTGCTGCGGCCTATACAAGAATTCATTGAAGAACAGTTATACGATGATGAGAGTGCTCAGATGCGGTCGGAAGTGAGAAAAGCGATGATGGAAAGTTATGTTGCGGAGTGCAATCGGCTGGAGAAAACGGCGTTAGGTGGTGTATTTCTCGACGTTATTGACCCGGTTAGCTACGACCCGTTTCTGCAACAAAAACTATGTACGATACGGTACCCTGAACCGCCGCGCCCCATGACGGTAGTCGAGGCCCATCGCTTAGAGGCAAGCGAAACGGTGAAGCACTATCAGCAGTTAGCGTTGGACTATCGTAAGCTTCAGCGGGAGTCGATGACAGGCGCGTTATCCGCTCCTTCGCAGGCTGAAGACTCGGTCTACACTCTGACACGATGCATGTCACCATCGGAGGTAGCAGTGGAACCTTACCAGCAAACCCAAGGGAGTCACCCTCCGAGATTCAGGGTGTCGCGTTCACCCAGCCCCACGAGACTTCGACCTCCCCTTAATCGAATGCTCCCTGGGGGGCTGGATGGAACAGTGAATAAACTCGACATGTTAAAGACTTTGTCGACGGTTGCCCGCAGATGCGGGATGGATGCCGGACCGGGGCACGTGGTGACGAGGAACAGTCGATCCAACGAAGTGATGCCTCTCCTTGGAACCGCCACTGACGAAAATGATCAGCTCTTGCAGTGGATGAGCCGACGGCAACGCTCAACACAGTCACGTTTTCGCGACTTGCCCGTCAGCAAGTGGGACCGTTTCACGGAAACGGCTCTTGGTTGGAATGCAGCAGCGGATGGGTCCATGAAGGAAAGCCTACCCCGGCACAGAGATGCTGCATATTACCGCCAGATGTCTCGTATAACGTTTGCCCATCTGCCGTATGTCCCCGGTTGTGCAGGTCAGCGGGCTGCGGTGACAAACAAATGAAGGCATCGTGACCCACTGGCGTCTGTTGCACATAGCTGCCGTACACTGGTGAGGAGCCCACGCGTTCGTTTGATGTGCTTGCCCTCGCGCATGGCTTCACGCAAATTGAGCTATGTGAATGCTACGTAGCGTTGTCAAAGCTGTCGGTTGCAGGTAGTGTTCCCAAAGGGCACGCACGGACAACGTAGCCGGAAAGGAGTGGCAGAGAACGGTTCCGGCAGGGTGACTGACGCGCATACCCCTGTACGTAGTGATGCTGTGACAAGTGTGATTGCAGTCTGTAGCTCGTTTGCTGTAATATGTACCTATGTGTTGTCAAGGGTTTGCTTTTCATAGCGACAAAAACCCTTTCCATCCTCATTCCCTTTGCTGAAACCGTGTATGTAAACTTTCCAATTATCTCTCGTTGCTTGCCTTAGTTGACCAGATTCTATCATCGGGGTTACAGTCAGCAAGTTGAACCAAAAGTTTGTTTTTTACTCTCTTTTCGTGTCTCCTCGCACCACTTGCTCACGCCAAATGCAGCTGTCTGTGATACACCTTGCTTTCCCCCTTCACTTTCTTCCATTGGTAAGGTCGAAGTTACCTGTTAAATGTAAGTGCGGGGGTGATTATAGGCTAAGCTGTCATCCTCAAACGGTTACGCTACACTACGCTTAAACATTTTTTGTGGCAGTGATTGAGAGTCTATGAATTCCTACTCGCGGCTCTTTAGTGGAGACCAAACCGCCTTGAAATGGGTTGGTTGGAGGCGCCGTGTGGACAAACAACTTTTCTTTGGGAGCATATTGGTCGCAGCTGCTGTGTACGCCGGTGTGTACTACAGCGAGGAGGCGGAACGCAGTAGGCGGCACGCATCAATTGCAAAGGATATCGAGCGGGAGCGATGGCGTGCCCTTGAGTTGGGCCTGGAGGAACCCACGGATGATGGGTTTGCTGACAAATACATTGGGCAAACGAGAACCTAACGGGGAGGCCGGTGGTGTTGTTTGTTCGTTTGTTTGTTTTCTTTTTCTTTTTTCACCTGGTCTGTCTTGTCATTGAGGAGCCGGAGCACACATCATTTGGAGGAACGGGGAGAGGGGATGAGCTTATGAAATAATACACCCTTTAAAGATAATTACCCTTCTCTTCCGGGTATTGCTGTCAGAGGGGAAGTATCCGTGTTTTGGAAGTTGTATGTAGTCCGTCGCAAGCGTCCACCGAAAGACATTATAAACCTTTAAAGAAAAAGAAACGCTTACTCCAACCCCAACCGCTATTTCGCCGTACCTCTCCGTGTTTCTACCTCTTCTCTTTTCCTCTCTTTTGTTGGACTGCTCTGAGGGGTGTCTGTCTGCCCTGTTTCAGAAACTATTTTGCTGTACCTCCCTGTTTTCAAACTCTGCATAGCACTTTTAAGATACTGCGGACGGCGGGGGAACGCGAAAAAGGGAAACGCACTAAAAGAAAAGGTTGGGAAGCCCAGCGGGAAGGCCTCCGTTGTGGCGTCCACCACTTCTTTTCTCACTCCATTTTCACCAACGAACACCGACCACAGGAAGGTGAGATAACAATCTATCACAGGTCATACGCCAGTGGGGGGGGGGGGGTGG
>NW_027124332.1:3226-15019 GCF_001457755.1 Trypanosoma equiperdum
ACCGCGGGAGAACGACACATTTTTTCCATTGCAGTGTGACTTAGTTTTGCTTACCAATTCACGTGCGTTATGCCATCTCATACCACTTCCGATGGCTCGCCAACTACCGGAGGTGATAAGTCTGGCCCCCGGATTAAGATTGTTTCTCTTGGATCTGTTGGTGTCGGGAAAAGCTGCCTCATCAAGCAGTACTGTGAGGGTCGGTTTGTGTCAAAGTACATACCTACCATTGGAATCGACTATGGTGTAAAGCGCGTTGATGTAAGGGTGCCAGCGCATTTAGCACCATCGGGAAAAATTTCTACTCGCGTGAACTTCTGGGACATGTCAGGATGCGAGGAGTACCTGGAGATTCGCAACGAATTCTATAGGGCAACAGAGGGCGTGCTGTTGGTTTACGACGTAACCGACGCCGAAAGTTTTTTCGCACTCAACCAGTGGGTGAAGGAGATGGAAGCTCACGTGAACACAAAGGGAAATGACACGTACGTCGCCCGGGTGGATGCGTCCGTACCCTGCAAGGTTGTGGTATGCGCAAATAAAATAGACGAGGTGTCGGAAGGAGGCGGTAGAAAGAAACGGGCTGTGAGTAGTGAGACTGGGCGGCAGTGGGCGAAGGAGCATGATTACAAGTACTTCGAGACGAGTGCCTGCACGGGTGCCGGAGTGGAGGAGGCACTCGAGACACTCTTCAAGGATGTGGTGGCAGCTTTCTTTTAAAAGGGGATCGGAATTCGCGTGCGTGTCGGTTGCCGTACACATGGAAATGTGTTCAAGCCCTCGCGTTTGGTCTGGCGAGTGACAGGTTGTGCTTGGCGTGGTCAATCTACTTGGTTGTCGTAAGTTGGGAGCGTGCAACTCAGTTTACTGGGCATACCTTTAGCCCAACCTAAGCCTTTCTTTTTTGTCGAAGTTGACCAGTTGCATTGTATGGTTACTTCTTGTTCTTTTCATTTCTCTCCCTTCGACTGTTGTTATATTGTCCATGACGTAGCGCCGTCCCACCGATAGCAGCTGCATATCCCACACAGGGAGTTTAAGTTCTTTCGCGAAGGTTTCCGAGAGAAGGGGAATACGATAACCAAAAGTAGGGACGCGGAGGAAAGGATGTCTCGGGGGCATATGGCTGAGTTTGTTGTGAGGCAACTCTCCGGGCTTCGTGTACTTCCGTCTTTGGCGGATGTAGACACGAGCTCCTTTCCTGTGATCGGCACGCATAACGGTTCTTTCCACTGTGATGAAGCCCTAGCTTGTGGGATGCTACGTTGTAGTGGACAGTTCCGTGCGGCAAATGTTTTACGTACGCGTGATGCTAAGACTTTGGACCGGTGCAGTATTGTGGTGGATGTCGGAGGTGTGTATGACGCGGATGCGCTACGCTTTGACCACCATCAGCCGACCTTCCATGACACGATGAAAACCCCGAAATCCATGTACCGAACGCGTTTGTCCTCTGCTGGCCTTGTCTATAAGCACTTCGGACGCGAGATAATCCAGCGCTATGTTGAGGCGGCGCTTTCTTCTTCGTACCGTGCAGAACTCCTGAAGATGGGAAGCTGGTCTGAGAGTAGGAAAAACTTGAGTGAGGCTGAACTCGACACTGTTTTTGACATTGTATATAAAAACTTTGTGGAACACATCGACGGAATAGATAACGGTGTTAACTCCTTCGGACCCGCGACAGAGACAGTTACCGCAAGTGGATGCTCTGCTGATGCCCAGTCTGCTTCGTGCGTTCGTAATTACGCTGTCACGACGACTCTATCAGATCGAATTGGGCGGCTAATGCCTTGGTGGAATGAAGGTGGTGACGGCAATCCCGAGAGCGAGAACACCGCTTTCTTGCAAGCGGTGGAGTTGGCTCTCTCCGAGTTTGTGGCCGCTGTTCATTTCTTTACGTTCTCATGGATGCCTGCCCGTGGCCTTGTTGAGGACGCTTTCCACGCCGCTGAGAGCGTGCACCCGAGTGGCCGCATTATAGTCCTGAAGGAGCGCTTCTGCCCGTGGAAGGACCACCTCTTGGAGATCGAAGCCGAGCACGGGAAGGTTGGTCACGTGCTCTACGTTCTATTTTCTGATAAAAGTGGCTGGCGCGTGCAGGCGGTACCGAAGGACGCTGTGAGTTTTGAAAGTCGCAAGCCGTTGCCTTGGAAAGGAATTCGGGATGCCGATCTGAGCGAGGCTAGTGGTGTGGAGGGATGCGTTTTTGTCCATGTGTCTGGGTTTATCGGTGGAAACAAAACCTATGAAGGAGCGTTGCAGATGGCCACAAAGGCACTCGTGGCTGTGTGACGCGGTTCACGCTTCTTGACCCCGTGGGTGGAAATCGTTTACCCGCCCTTCAGTCGTTTAGCCCTTCGTTACCGATAAAAAATTTTCCGACTGCTATCGATTAAAGAGGGCGGGTGGGGTCTTATGTAGTGATGTCGCTACAAACTTTTCGGATGGACGCGAAGTTTGTATCCCGATGGAGAAAGGATAAATAACAGCTTATTTGATTGGACAAAACAAAAAAGACAGAGGAAAATTTATGCACATTTGTGTCATGCTTTCGCTTACCACTCCCTCACCTAAGTATTATAAGGTAAATAACCGTTGCCAGCGGCGCCGAAAACCAACACGACCCCCTCAGCGAGCCCTCACTTTGTGAATCAGTGTAACATCTGCGCCGGTTTGCCTTGATGACTAATAATGATGATCATTGTTTTCTTTTTTTTTTTTATCGTTCTGCTGTTTATTTTTCTGTTGCCGGTGCTCGGGGGTGCAACGGAGAGGGGCGAACAGGAAGATCAGGTACCGTTGCGGTGACTAGTTAGCTCGAGGAAATGGGACGACGCAACATAGTTTTACTGCACCCTACCGCTCACTGGACGCGGGCGCGGCGCAGTTTTGTGCGCTCCGTCGCACTGACAACGTTGTTGAACTGCAGTGGTGTGCTCCTTACTACATCCCGCGGTATTATCGTTCCTCAGCAGCTGAAGGCGTACGGAGGGACGTTCAGTCGTTCCGTTGGTGAGCGCTCAAATCACCTCGTCAGTGATGTTGTGCTGCAGAGCCTTTCACCCTCCAGCACGCATAATTCGCCACTGTTGAGCAAGAATATCAAGACAAAAACTGTCACGAGCTTTGAGGACATGTCACTCTACCCTGAACTGCGCAGCGCCCTCCGGCAACTGCGCATTACAACACCTTCGCCCATTCAGCAGTCTGCTGTCGAGGTGATAATGCAGCGCAAAGATACTGTTGTTGCCGCCCCGCACGGCGAGGGGAAAACTCTGGCGTATCTCCTCCCTCTTTATCAGAACATGATAAAGGACAGGGATGTGTACAAGATACCACTGCGTGAGCGCCGACCTCGCATGATTCTATTAGCACCAACCCGCGAACTTATTGCGCAGCTACACCACGTGTGCTCCGTGCTGGGGGAAGCCACAGGACTTCACGCGATTTCCTTCACCTCCCGCAAGCGTGCCAATCACCGTTTAAGTCGGTTGCTCAAGCAACAGCTTGTGGATGTTATGATTATGGACCCAAAGATAGTTCTCCGTCTCATCCGGGCGAGACGTGTCTTTCTGGATGATCTGCGTTATGTTGCGGTGGACGAGGCAGACGGCATGCTATCCTCGCAGCACGATCATGATGCCGTGCATCTTCTGATGAAGGTGCAGAAGCGTGTAATGTTTAAACACTTGTGGCCGGTACAGACCCAAACGGTATTCGCGACCGCTTTCATAACTAGGAAGCTGGAGTTTGTTGTTGGGAAGAAGTACCCTGATGCAGTCACGTGCATACGTCGCCAACGCATGCACAGACCACCGGGCACCCTGCGCCACCGTTTTCTGCCGGTGGAACGTGAACAAGAGAAGATGGACACGTTGCAGCACCTACTCAAAAAACACGGCAACCGACCTCGGGAAATACTTACAGATATTGAGGAAGAGCAGGCTTACTCGAAGCTGCACTATTTGTCGGGGTCATTCGAGGAGCTCGTGGAGCTACGGGGTCTTCATTTGCGGAGGCGGCCTCGGATGGAGAGGCATGATCACGAAGGTGAGACACCAATTGCCACCCTTTCTTCCACTTCTGGTGATGTCAGCAACTACAAAGTAGAGGAAAACCGATCCGGCTTCGGTGCGAAAGGTGATAATGCAGATGAAATGAAGGAGAGGGTCCGCCACGCCCTGGAAGGGGTACGCCCAGTGCACTGGGAGCACCTCACAACTGTTGCGGCCCCGTTCACGTGTCACGTGCCGCGCACCGTATTTGCCGACGGCAAACGCTGTATTATTTTTACACGTGGTATTGATTGTGCAACTGCAGTGTATCACCGGCTGCGCGGCTGCGGTTACACATGCTCATTGCTACACGCCGCCCTGCCGGCAGCTGTGCGGCGACGCATGTTCGCCGACTTTGCTTCCGGACGCACCAACATCTTGTGCTCCACCGATGTTGCTGCGCGAGGCCTTGATCTGCATGTGGACTTCGTTGTAAACTTCGACATGCCCACGAACGCACTCACTTACCTCAGCCGTGCGGGCCGCACCGCACGGCAAGGTCGTCTGGGCCAGGTATACAGTCTTTACACCAAACGACAAGGAGTCATTGTGTCTGCCGTGCGCGCTTTTCTTCAAAAGCAGCTCCCATTAGAGGGCATTAGTAACTGGAAGCGACACATGATGGAGCCACGCTACGCTGAGTGGCGCACGCACAAGCTGAACGCTATTGCACGGTCCTACGTATCGCTTATAACCCAGAAGACGATTCCTGCGCACTTGGAACGAACATATCTACGACATAACGCCACTTGGAGGCCTCTTTTCCATCCACAGACCACTGGTGTGCACGGCGGTGTCCCACCACGGCAGCAGCAGCGTGTAATGGACGCTATCACATGGAAAGCTGTGTGGTTCCGGCGAGGTCTTCTTGCACGGAGGAAAGGTGGGCGCGCGAAGTTTGGTACTCGAGCGGCGGAGAGCGGTGTGTGGAACGACGTGGGTGGCATCACGTCGAGGGTGGTGGCTAACATGGAGCAAAATCCACACCCGGGTGGTGATGATTTTGGGCCACCTCGAGGGCCACCTAAATAAAAGTGATCGGATGGAAAGAAAAGGCCATACTGTGCAGGAAGGCGGGCGGGCGTGGTCTTACGTATTTTTTTTCGCGCAAATACACGGCGTGATTGTGCGTTACTTCGTCCTGGTGTTGTTTTTTTGTGTGTCATGCGGGTCTGGTTGGCGCAGGACGTGGTGCACTGTTGCTTCTTTTGATGACGTTCGTAACATTTTCTCCGCTTGCCCTATCGACTTGCGCCACGCGTCTGTGTCTGGAATAGGTGGAACACAAGCTGCGTGTGTGTTCAAATAGAATTTAGATACATATATTTAACTCACAGAGAGAATATTGGTCGGTTCCCCAAGCGCCCGTGGAGCTGCTTAAGGGTGCAGGGAGAGGGGTGGATATTAGTCCACTACTGCTGGGCGTGGGATATCAGCAACTGAAATCAGGAGGGTGTCTGTCAAGCGAGCGTGGAGAAGAATTCACCCCTCCTCCCCGCATAGTCACACATAAATCAGCTTCAAGGTGTGCAGTGTTATCCACTATTCGATGCCCCATTCGGGATACCCGTTTGGCTCTTCTTCTGTCGTTGGTGTTGAGGGGGATGATAGACACTCTTCCGTTTCCCTCTTTGTGATTCTGTTCCTATGCGTGCTTCTAACCGCGGTAGAACCCTCCGTAGCAGGGGCTGACGTACGAAGTACGGTGGATGAGGTTGTAGCGGACACCAGTGAGCCGACCTGTCCCCCGGCTCCCGTCTGCTCGAGGTACAAGTGGTTGAGCAGCAGCCAACTTTATTGTTGGATGTCCAAGCTTCCTTCCAGATTGGTGTCACGGGAGTTGCCCTTCGCAACTGATGACAAGGCGCGCCGTCTTGCGATAAGCAACGTGGAAGAGCTTCTGCGCACCCGCCTAGTGGGCCAGGGGCATCTAACCGAAGCTATTGCTTCCCTAATGCGCAAGAAGCTTTCGTACCCACATGAGCCTCTCGTTCTCCACTTTGCTGGCGATAACGGCGTCGGTAAGACCCATACTGCTCGGTTACTGTCATTGGCCACATCGCTGCGCTGTGCGAACTCGCGTGGGCGGCAGTGTGACTCTGGTGACAATATGCTCGTCATATCCGGTACTGGCTTTGGTGGCCTGGAGGGAAGGGATGGTTTGAACCTCTTGGTAAGGAAAATCACTGAGCACCAGCGCAAGTACCCTCACGGTATCGTGCTGCTGGACGACCTTAACGCCATGCACCCTTCGCTTGTTGCGCTGCTCGCGCCGCTGTTTGGTCGTGCGGACCGCTTCGAGGGGCAGGCCGCCGACTTACCATCACTTAAAGAACTCACTGTGATAGTCACAACAGACTTTGGGAAGCAAGGTCGCACATTTGGGAAAAGCGTGGTGGAGGTTGAGAAGATGGTGCGGATGGAGTTCAATTCTCTGTATGGCTCCTTTGTGCCTGCATTCGTGCGGACACTGGCGTTTGCGGCGTTTTCGAAGCGCTCAGCAGAGGAAATGGTGCGGACTACTGTGATAACTCTTCCGTGCACCGCGTATCGCTATGGATTCGCGGGCCCAAATGCATACGGCGGAGGCGTCGTTGCGAGTAGCATTGATGATGTTGCTGTATCATTCCTTGTAGAAAGGTATCGCGAGGTATGGGAGGGACGTGAAAATGGTCACGCACTGCGTCGAGCTGTGGAGGACAGCTTGCTGTCACTGTTATTGAAGTATTTTGACGAGCACGGCCATGATCGGAGGGTGTGGGCGCGCTTCCACCTTGATGAAAAGGTGGGCGAGATTGTGCTTGATGCTGGTGCGGACCCGCATAGCATGAACGACTTGTAGTTGCTTTTAGTTATGAGACGAGCGGTAAGACAAAGAGGCGGGGTCCGCGCGCGGAGGACTTTTTGCTAGCGTTCAATCTGTTGCGGTAAGGATCCCATTCTTTTGTTCTGCATCAGCACCGAAATTTGATGGTGGCGTTCGAGCGACACGTGTGAATTATCACTGACGGTGTTGGTTGGGAGCTCGTGGGCTGCGTCAAGTTGGGTTGGCGCCCTCGGAGGAGCTTCTGTGCATTAGCTGTCTATCGCACGTAAGCGGTGGTGCTGGTGTCCAACGTGATGGGAGCGGGTTATGTTTGTGTGTATGCGTGTGTGTGAACGGTGATATCGCCATTTGGTTGCCGATTAATTGTGCATCGGTGTTTTCCGGAGCAATGAGGGTTGTCACTCTGGTTTCCAACACCCCTTTTGTATATGTTTTTTTTTTTCTTTCTGGATTCCTTCATCTTGCGGACGGGCATGGAGGATTGGGGGTGAGAACAGTGAAACAATCTCTATATTATGAGTGAGATGTTTTCCTTTTATTACCCCATCTCCAAGCCAGGCTCTACGTGCCCGGTCAGTTCGATAACGAAACTGGTAAATGCACAGACAGAAATACTAGGTTTCCCCATTTTTATCTTACCTTACGTCTTTTGCGGTTATTTGCTCAGTTTTTCTAGTAATTGCGCTTTACTGATTGCTTAGCACTGCGTAGGGTTCCCTTGGTTACTGAGTTCCGAGTTAGCAACAGCCAGCGCCTAGTTGTAACGCACTGCTGCAGTGTCTGCCCCTTTTGACATTCCGCTATTTTTCCCGTTTGAAGAAAGCCTGCGGGGACAGCGTGCTGGTGACACGGAGGGTGAGCTGTGTTTTGTTTGTTGCCGCATAATTGCCGCTAGTTGTAATGTCTGGTGTGTCAAGGGGGGAAAGTGACCCCTCTCATGCGCCAGCGGATGCGGCTATGGGGAGTATGCTACGGCTGGAGCACTTTTTGGATGCCGTATTACGACAATCGTTAGCGCGGGTCCTGGCACAGAGGGACGAAGTGTACAACATGGCCTCCAATTGTTGTCAGTTGCGCAGTCTTTTCGATGAGATGCAGTCTCTTTCCTCTACACACTCATTTATTAGGCGTGACGAGGGGTCGTCTACAGCCCTGACAGTGTCGGCAGCAGTGGCGGCGGGGGAAGGCAAACAATCTGTAGGTAATGCAACTGTAGTGAGGGGTGCAGGAAGCACCTCTGGAGATGTCAGTGTACAACAACGTAATCACATAATGGTTGACTTGGGTAATCACTTTTTCGTGCAGTGCACGGTGACAGATGCCAGCCGGATGTGGGTGAACCTTGGTTGCGGGGTTGTGCTACCTATGTTCCGTGATGAGGCACTCGTCTTTTTGCAGAGGCGCGAGAGATTGTTGCGTGAGAGGGCGGCGCGGCTTAGTAAGGAGGCGTTGCGTATTAAGTACCGCATGCGTCTCGTAATGGAAGCTATTACCCGCCTCTATGACCGCACTACTGGGCGGAAAGCAACGTGGAAGGGCTAGTGTAATGAATTTGTGCTGAGAGAATTTACCATTACATTTCTTCTCCTATCTTTTCTTCCTCTTCTGACACTGCTGTTGGTGGGTGCGTAACGTGTACTACAATGAAGGTGGCAGATAGCGGAGTTGGTGGTATGGAGCGGCACAAGGGCGTGTGCAGGATTAACCCTGCCGGTGTCTCATCGTTTTATCCTTTGTTAGCCTGTTTCTGTTTGAAATGGACACATGTAGCAGTGCGGAGGGTGCTGTCTTCGTTGGCCGTTTTTTTAAATTTTAAATCACAGGCTCATTTCGCTCATGACGCGCCTGTTTTCCCCTTTGCTTATCTCCCCTACGATTTTTATTTTTTGTATGCCGTGAAGCAATGCACCAACATCCCCATTCTCTCTCACATCTCTTGATTTCTCACCCGCTGAGGGAGCCGATAAAGGTAGCCTGTGACTTCACTGCGTTGTCAGTCGTTATTAGTGACAAAGGGAAGCTGTGGAAGCGAGAAAAGGAAAGATAAGGATCGACGAAAAAAAAAAAACAACAACTTAAAGGCAAAGGAGTGTTATTCTCTCTTCCATTTTAAAAGGACTCGATCCCAGAACAGCTAAACGAAACAAGACAGGTGGAAGTAACCAGTGCCAACACCAACATCAACAAAAGAAAGTAAGGAGCGAAAGTGTGTACCGTGTTATTTTTTTTTATTTTCTCATATTCCGTTGTACCGTTGACAAGAAAAAAGCGAGTGGACAAAGAAAGGTTTTAGTTGTTATCGAACACTTACATAGCTAAATCAAGTGAAAGAAAATCGTCTGAACATCACAGACGGTCGTTATTATTAGTGTCATTATTTTATTTTTTATTTCTGAGGAGGTGACCTGTGCCGCTCCACTAAACAAAACAAAAAGTACAGCACGTATCGGGAAAGTGAGTGAGGGAAGAGTGGGTTAACGAAAGAGAGCAGAGGATATACATATATACGCATACATAAATATAAATATATACATACATTTGTATTTTATTTGCTTGTGCGCGAAGTTGAGCGACTTTGTAAAGTGAACGAGGGGAGGGTAAAGGAAAGAGTGGGTAGTAAAAACAGTATCGAAGGTGTTGGTAGTGTTTTTTTACCTGTGAAGAGTTAAGCGTGTGGGTGAACACGGCCGTCAGACACAGTTGGTGAAGTCTATCATTTGTGGTGAAGCTGGGGAAGAAGGATTCTGAAAGTCGTACAACCGACCGGCGAGGATAGTCAAGGGTGTGGGTTGTGTGATCGAGTGTGTGAAAGGGGAAAACAACCTAAACAGCTAGAAGTACAGAGAGGGGGAGGCTACGTAATGGAGGTAAATATACCAGAAGAAGGCACAATGGCAGGCAGTGACCAACCTTCAATCCTTACTATAGCACCACTATTTGCCGTGGGCGACGATGGTGAATTTTTATCGGGGTTGGAGGAGTTCCAGTGGCGGCAGGACTCCTTTCCTCAGGTCGCCCCTGACGACATTGTGGCGTATGAATACATTGAGCGATCTTCTGGCATGTGGCGTTGCAGCCTAGGAATTGTGTGCAGCGATGTTGTTTGCCGCTCTTTGTACATAGAACCTCTGGTACCAAGTGATCAGGAGGGAGGTGCCTGCCCGCTGACAAAAGCCCTGGCTGCCGTAACGACGGAGGAGGGACGCGAACTTCTGCTACGGATTCCTCCTCTACAGTCCCAGCTGATTCAGCACAGAGACGAAGCGGTTCGGCTTTCGCAAGAGCGCGCAAAATTATATCGTGAGCTTTCTATGAAAAATCTGGATGTTGCCACGAAGAAGCGAGAGGCTGAGATGCAGCTTAGGCACGCCTGCCACGTGGTGCGCCAGGTCGATGCTCGGCATTGGAGAGAGCTTGTGTCGTACCGAACACCCCCGGATATTGTCGTGCGTGTCATGGGATTAGTAATGGTACTGCTTGGTGAGAGGAGGCGCACATGGAGTGAGATGCAGCCTTTTCTGCACCGTGCTGGGATACTGCAGGTGCTGATGCAGTTTGACCCGCTGACCATCAGCAAGGAGTGCCACGACGAACTCGTTTCACAGTACACTAACTCTCTGAACTTTACGTACGAGGAAGCCCTCAAAGGGAGTCATGCACTTGGCTCCGTGCAACAGTGGGTCGTGGCTAATATGAGGATGATTTGCGTGAATTGGCACGAGCACCACTTACGCGATGTGCAACAGTCCGGCGAGGACGCGACTCATCTTCAACACCGTGTAGAACAAGTGCGCAAGCGGTTGGATGTCATTACACGAGAAATACGTTCATTATGGAATAACTACGAACGCCTTGAAAACACTGATCACCGTGGGGTAGCTTGTTCCCGATGGAAGAGCCCAAGCCGCTATGGGGCTCGAGCACCGAGAATGGATCATGTTCATCCAAGCGAGCGTGCATGTACTCCGCCGCGGGCCTACGATGAATTTGTGTCGGTGGAAAGATTTGCTGCCAAGACATGGGTCCGATCGTTAACTCGGCAGCACCAACGTATCTTACACTCAAGTGTGCTCTGTACCATCGGTCGGTCACAACGTTCTCAGGACACTGTTGACCTGACCAGCGACCAGTACGCAAGGCTATGTAATCTGTTCACTACCGTTTTGTGCAGAAACGGATCCCCAGGTTCTGGGCTCCACCGCCCATCTCCGCGATCTAGCCCTTCAGCGAGGTCAACAATCAGAACCAGTACGCCCTATCGTGCACGTTATATCCATCAAGGTGAAAGTAGTTCCCCGGTGCACGACAGTGCAAAGCGCGACGAGGGTAAAATTACCCGATCACAGTGGGGCCACCTCGACAAAAGTCCACTGCAGGTGCGCCACCACCGCCTTAGAAATGAAGACTCTCCACAGCAATCATCGTGCGCCGATGCAGATTCGAAACGGCAGCGGATGCAACCAATTGCTCAGTCACACAAAGATGTTAACCAAACGAGAGATAGCAGTCGACAGCTGCACAGCATCACAAAAAACTGTGAGGAAAAAATAAGGCAGTCTGGCAATACTTCAACGGCAATTTTCCATACGGCGCAATGCGATGAACAGATGTCACAAAACCACCTTCAAGACAAAAAGAAAAATGAAAAGCAAGAAATGAACAGAGAAAAATTAGAGGCGTCATTGAAAGGAGAAATGAGGGGACTAAACGAGCAACTCAGCGAGATGACTGGATCAATGACGCTTCTAGAAAAGGAGCTAAAAAAGCAGCTGAACAAGGTGACAGAGTCGAGGGCATTGATGGAAAAAGAACTGAAGGAACTGAGGAAGCAACTGAGTGATGTGGCTGGTTCCAAATCATCACTCGAGAAGGAACTGAAGGAACTGAGGAAGCAACTGAGTGATGTGGCTG
>NW_027123835.1:0-1284 GCF_001457755.1 Trypanosoma equiperdum
TCACAACACTCTTCTATTATTATCATTATTATCAGCATAAATGTATTTAACATTTATATTATTATAACTTCATCAATAACTATTAAATATCCGTAAAATAGACAAAATAAATAGATTACAACAATAAATAATTTCAGAATAGCACTCATTTTGCAATCTCTATTACCATACTACTTTGAATTTATAGGCCACTATCATATACAATTTTTAAATTTCAAAAACAATCACTAATTTTTACTTTTTTATCAAAAAATAAAAATATGTCAAGTTTTAGAATTTTCAGTAAATTCTCTCAAAATAGCAAATTTTGATAAATTTCTTATTTTTCTTGTAATCGAGAGATAATAATAATTATTTAAAGAATACTAAAGTCCTTAAATTTCTAAAAAAATAATGAACGCAGCAACAATACTCAGAGCCAGTTTCTTATTTACAAGAAAGCTGATATCTTTGCACTCTTTTCCTTCCCATTTGCATTCAGGAGCTTTGGTGCATTCTGGTTCCAATTTCCCTGTGCATTTTTCTGCTGTTGTTTCGGGTCCTGAACTGTGAGGTTAGCCTGCGGGGACTCTACTTTTTGTGGCTTTTGTAGCATTAAACTTGCACTTTTTATTTTCTTCAGTTTCTGTTTTATTAAAACTACATGCTGCCGTTCTATTGCACTCTGCTTCGCCTTTGATTGTATCGCACGTGGTGTTGGTTACTGGGTCTGGGCGCTCATTTGTTGTTTCGAGCTTCTTCTTCATCTCCTCTATTTACGTGTCTGTTTTGCGGAGAAAAGCTGCTAGCAACGCTGCAAGGTCGCTTGGTGCTCTGATTTCTCTTAGCGATTTGCCTTTGTCAAAACCTGCGATTTTGGCCGGTAGTTTGGCGTTATAAATATTAGCGAAGGTGGTGTCAACTACCTTTGCAAGTTCGGCGGTAAAAATGTCTTCACGCATTTTCTTTATGTCTGTGTTACTTTTGCTTTTTTCGTTGTGTAGGAGTTGGGACAGAAGTTCGGTCGCTTCTGGATCTGAGTCCATTGCTTTTGAGTTATTAGCGTAATTGGCGGCTTTGGCTGCCGGCGTTTTGGCCATTGCTGTAAAAAGCTTCTGCCATGGTGTGTCTTTGTTCCGAGTCGTGGAAGCGCTTTCCTACATGTCTAGAATTGATAGCGGGTCGTCTGCTGTATCTGGTACGGTGTAGTAGCCGCCAGCGTATGTTATGCCGTGTCCCACTGGCCCGTGCTGGCTGCAAGACCGTTTGCCGTGCTTTTTGAAAACAGTCTGCAGGCATATGTAT
>NW_027123835.1:1294-2145 GCF_001457755.1 Trypanosoma equiperdum
GCTGCTTGGTGCTCATTTCCGCTGTTGGTGGCGGCTAGCGCGCCTTTGAGCCCTTTGGTTGTTAGCTTCTGGGGCTTGCTTTCGGTTGCGGTGGTGTACGCTACTGTCGTGTCGCATGTCTCGCCGTCTAGTTTTTTACTGGCGAAAGTGGCTGCTGCTGCCTGCGTGCCGTCTAGTAGGCAGTGTTCGTTCGAGCGCGTTACCTTTGTGGCGACATTTAAAAATTCATCGATGTGCCCTTTTAAGTACGCACTCTTTGCCGCAAGGTCCACGCCGTTGATTATGTCGGTTGCTTCTAAGTGATTGATGCCTCGCAGAGCTGCACCCAGCATGTACAATGAAATAGTTATTGCCCGGGCCGCTTCTTTGGTGCCTTTTTGAAGTTGACTGTATATGGCTGCCCTTGTGGAGTCAAGGATCATGTTTTTAACTTTTGCTGCTGCGGCTTCTAGATTTGTTGCCACATCTGACGGAACTGCTGCGAGGTCCGTTGTCGCTTCACATAGCGGCTGCCAACTGTTTTTGAGGCCGCCGAAGCCTCCAGCAGCGTGGGCGCTACGGAAAGTGTCAGCGATTACAAGTAACCATAGGACAATCCCTACTATTTTTGTCATTTGTCGCTAAGATATTTTTTTGGTCGCTGAAACTTCTTACAGGGTTTTCAGAGACTTTTTGGTTTGAATTTTCTCTCCTTTAAAGTGGTTCCCGAATTCCCTGCAACTGGACAAGAAATGGTGCTTGCTTGTTGGTTGTGCTTGGCTGCTGTTTAGACTCCACAGCCACGTGTGGTGGTTCTTTAAAACTTAAGACAAATAAATTAAATGGGGAACGACTTTGCAGCCGTAATATTC
>NW_027123835.1:2155-3387 GCF_001457755.1 Trypanosoma equiperdum
AAAATAAAATGAAGACGTTAGCATCTGATTTTCAGCTTTTTTTCTTTTCTAAAGTCACTGCTTTCTGCTGCTGACGGCTTCTGTCTGCGCGCAGCATGGTTTTTATTTTTAAAGATCGGTTTACCGTCACTGATGGTTTCTCTATATGCTCATGTTGCTTTCCAATCAAAGATGTAGCTTTCAATAGAGATTTTGGTGAGTTTTCTTTGATCCTCAGTTGAATCAGCTCTTCTCTGGCTTGTTTAAAGTCTTCTTTCCTTCCTTTTGTATTGTTTTCGTTGGCAGTTTATCCTTCAGGGTTCTGCCTGCAGCGGCTACTGGCTTTCTCTGTTGCAAGATGAGAGTAAAACACGCGTGAAAATAAGAAACGTTTACCACCTTTAATTCCAAGTTAGTTCGGTTTATATCTGTTTGATCTCTATTTGTCGTCCAATACATCGCGGTGCTTCACCAAAAAAAAACTGATACTTTTCTATACCTTATGATAAAAATTTACATTTTCAAATCTAGAATCTCTAACTAACTTTACATTATAATTTCAGACTGAGTTAACAGTGTAAAGTCTCTTCCTTGCGTGCATACACGATCTTCCTTGTGTTTGCTTCAAAATTTGCATGCTTTTACGTCTTCTCCTTTGGTAATCTGCAACGCGGAACTCATTTTTAACTCCTTTATCTGTTGCGACTTATTTATTTTCATTATATGAGCGTCTAGTTCCGATTCTAATATGTAGCGCACCATTTCTGGATGGTATTAATTTCTCATCTGTATATCAGTATGGACCTGTAGAAGCCTCACAATTGCTTTCTTTCACTTCACAGCCAGCCTGCGTCCCTTGCCCCTGAGCCGCTCTGAGCTTTTGAACGTTTTTGTTTTTCTTCTTCCTCTGCTCTCCACTATAATTCACTGGTAGTCATAGGTTTAAAAACATCCGCCACCAAAAATTAAATTATTTCATGCAAATATTGGTGCTTATCAGTATATCTGATGAGAAAAAAATTTGACATTACTTCAAGCTTACCCATTCGGTTCCACATATTTCTGCTTTACTCTTTCTTATACATAGATGAATATTGGGATCTGGAGTTCAATTAACAACTACAGTCTATACTATCATCTCTGCAGATTATCTATCCGTTTGTAAGTGATATACAGGGTACCTTCTGCTCCTGTATCACTATTTTCTTCCTCAATCCTTCGTTTCGCGTATCCTGTTACTTCACTCTCTCTGC
>NW_027123443.1:0-112 GCF_001457755.1 Trypanosoma equiperdum
TCTTGAATCGTAGGAATATATTATGAAGCATGCACTAAAGTCCACTCGGTGTTTTTTATTTTATTTGTTAGACTTCCTCCGATTTCATTAACTTTCATCCATGTTTATAAAT
>NW_027123443.1:122-1347 GCF_001457755.1 Trypanosoma equiperdum
TATCATTCCAATATTTACTCAGAATATGTGTGTAAAGTGATGATATGTAATCGACAGTCCCTTGACTCGCAATGCGGTATTAACATGTCTCAGATGTTAAGTATTCTTGTACTACGAGGGAGTTCATTCGCCTTTTTTTTCCTTTTTGCGCAAACAAAAAATAAAAAGAATAATGCAGGGGTTGTAGCGGATAACTGCCTTTTTGGATAATAGCAATATATTATGAAGCATCTACCACAGTCTACTCAGTGTTTTTTTTATTTTCTAGACTTCCTCTGATTCCATTAACTTTCATCCATGTTTATAAATGATACTTTTTGTGAAAGTTATAACAAGAAACTAACTCGTATTTTTACTCACTAGCTTCACAGTTCTGAATTTTCGAAATAATTCCACGGCAAAATATCATTCTTCTTTTATACGTTATTGAGGAGTTACTCTCGCAGAAGAAAGAAAGGTGAAAATACTCAAGACCTCACCAACAGAGTCCAGATATCCTTCAAAAAAAGACGAACAAAGAAGTTAACTACGCAACCCTTCTCACAAATGAGAGTGCCAATATACAAAACAACACGACTTTTCAACTGCACACAACACGAAAAACGATATCAGCGCCTCCAATCCCACAGTTAAAGCCACTTGATGAAACACTGGGAATACGAGACCTTTGCAAAGCAATGTATTTGTTATTTAAAGAAAAAGAAAAAAACGTATTCCTTCAAGTGCCGTTTGAACAAACTGCTAACCGAGAACTAAGAGCATCAGCACACACAGGTGATATCTACGCGTCGAATATTTGCTGCCCAGCTGACTCCAAACTCACAAAGAGGAAACCAGACGTAACCACTTACAGCCCAGCCGCTAGTGTCCTTTAAGTGCATACAAATACACAACAGCAATCATTGTCACCCCACTAATTTTAGTTCCCGCTAAAAGTGTAACTAACAAACATGATGCCCGACTCCAAATGTGAAAGGCACTCGTCACGCACCCGCCGCGCCAATTCTACAGGATGGTGGAAACAGAGCGGCAGAGGAGCGGCGCGGCGCTGTTAAATCGAATAGCTGCGCATCGGCCGCATTGAGTTTGTGGAATGCGGAGAAACCACCAGTTGGGTTTTGAGTGAGAGATGCCTTCCACAGAGGCGTGGCGGCGGAAGGTGATGAAGACGTCACGAATCTTTTTTTTTCTTTTAGAAACCTTCAAAAATGCGTTGAAACGCCAA
>NW_027123119.1:0-2008 GCF_001457755.1 Trypanosoma equiperdum
TCGTGGAAATTTCGGCTGAAGAGGAATGCACATGCTTCGGGATCATTCACGGCAACGCCTAGAAGTCCCATACATATAATAGCTGAAAGAAGGGCCCCAAAATTTCTGGACTTAATACCTAGTAGGGTTAGGGGGGGGGGGCACGGAGGGGCCGCGGGGGATTCACGAAAGAAGCTACGAAAGCTAAGGGTCATCCCCTGAATGGCGGTTGGGTTGGGAATCGCTACGGTAAACTTAGGTTGTTCTTATGTCTTACAGGGGGGAATTGTGCCATGGCATAACTTTCCGGCTGTATTCGTCATCGACTTCACAAAAGTGTTCGAGGAGGCGTGCTGGCAGAGGTTTTAGACACAGTAAGTGGAACGCCTAAGTTAGCAGATGGGGAAAACATAGTGAAAGAGGCCAGTCTCATGCCAATAGTGGGCGCTAAAAACTAAAGAAAGGGCACTGGGCTCCATTATGCCACTCCAGATGAAAGGAAATACCTTTTGAGTAGACCCAAGAAGCGGGCTTACACGGGATAACGGTGCCTTTTGGAGCATATTCAGGTGTGTGGGTGGGGGGCAGAGAAGTGTCGTGGTATGTTCCGTCGATGGGAGGAACTGCTTGAGAGGAAGCGTCTCATGTTGATGGAGAGGTCCCTCTTCAGTTGCATGACGCACGAGGGACTGAAAGTGAACGCTTTTGAAAATGGAAAACACACGGAAACAGTGAAGACCGCGATAAGCTTTAGGGAAGGTGGCTGTTAGCATTGCCGGGACCCTCTTTCAGCGGTTGTTAGTATTAACAGTTAAAATGGTCTGGGTTTGGAAGTTGAGTCTTGTGTTAGGATTAACGGTCATGCGGCTATATATATACATATATATTTTTACACGCATTAAACATTCCTCAACACCACTCCCCCAAAGGTTCCACGTGCCCTTTAGACTCGGCCTCCCCCCCCCAAAAAAAGCATTCCCCAAAACAGCTTTTCACCTTTATTTGTTTGACACATGCACCACGACGATTTTCCTCTTCTCTCCTCATCTCCGACGCGCTTCGATCAGTTTGTCCATTACCCTACAAATCTCGTCTCAACAGTTATTTGGTGATTCGCATTAATATCCGGAACCACGTTAATGCAAACTCATCCCCTAAGAAATGAATTAAAAAAAACTCGCTGCATATTACCTCCCCCCTAGCTCACGTGAACTCCTCAAAAAGATTTGATGCCCATGCGGAACTTGTGGCGGTCAGTTCTTCCTTTAGTCTTCGTAGTGTTACCGGCTGTCGTACCGCCGTCCCGCTAAAAGCAAATATTTTAACCAGCAACACCTCCTTCTCTACCCATCGTCACATTTGCTCCACTTGCCTCACGCACGGTAGCGGTTTGGGCCGCCTTTTCGAGAGAGTGTCGACGCTGCTGAACAAATGGGTTTCGCCACTTGTGCGATAATTCCCATAGCGAGCAGCATTTTGAGTGTTGCTTATTTTTCATTTCCCAACCCGCTAGCGTCCGCACAACTTTTGATAGTGCTTTTCGAATCTTGCTCGAGAAACAGATCTGTCGTCACCCTGTTCGGAGCCCTCGTGCACGCGGGCTCCGATGCGAACGCTAAGAAATGTGCGGATGCATCTCGACGCGTTGATAATTGCAACTTGTTTCCTTTTGGGTTTGCTGCTGCACTACCTAACGAATTCTGTGGATCCCTGTTTGGAAGTCATCTTAACAGCGGGTTTAAGCGCCAAACATCTCACTACATTGCATGCGCCGTTAAGCCCCCAATCTCGAGGAAAAACTGCGGCGACAACTAAAACTGCCTTTTCACGAGGTGTGTGTATGAACAACGCTTTTTGGTGGAGGCGTTAGGTGTGGAGGCCCGGGAGTGCTCTATAGAAGCCACTTCCCATACGCCTCCCCACACGTACAATGCCGGATCCTTCAGGTTATCACAAGAGCAAACCACTATGATGCTACCCGGCACGGTCATACACGCTGACGGCCACCACAAAAAGGTCGAAAAAAAAA
>NW_027123119.1:2018-4021 GCF_001457755.1 Trypanosoma equiperdum
GTTTCTTTATTGCTCTCCACTCCCACCCTCAGAAGGAACTCGCATTGCCGTTAGGTCATCACTTCCAATCTGGTTCCTAACTTAGCAGCGCCACCCATATCATTCGTTGCTGAACCCCGGGAAAGTTGGAACAAGCACCTAAGCAAACAAAATGTAGAGGGCATACGGTAACTACCTTCACTACTTGCTTCAGAGGGGTTCTAAGAGAAATGGAAAGAGGGAAGTGGATTTGTCGTGTATTCATCTGCAAGGCGTTTGTGTTGAAAAGGCCATTTAACACTGGTTGTGGGAAAACAAAGACATGCCATCTAATGGTACGCAATCATGTATCAACCGTGGCGAAACAGAGCCATCAGAATACTCGATGGCCACACACAAGGATGCAGTTGTGTGAAAAAAAAACGGAGGGATCTAATGTGAGAGGAGCGAAATAACGGTAGAATGGCATTTGTTTATGCATCCACGCAAAGGCATGTTCGGTTCTTCGGAATCTGCAGCCTTCATTTTTCTGCTGTGAGAAGCTGGAGGAATCATGTCTCATTCTTTATTCCTTTCCCCCCCTTATTTCCTTTTTCCTTTCGGTATAGCATGGCTTCAGACTGCCTAACTCTTTGCTTCATCATTTGCTTCTCCATGTTTCACATTTTGCGCAGGCTAAACAACAGCCGCTTCCCATTTATCTAAGTTCAACGAAAATACATGTGCGCCAACAACGAACATTACATTACATTAGGGATGGAAACAGGCCCCTCCTTCCTTTCTCCTCCCCTCCACAATACATACATTGGACATTACGACTAGAATTGAAAGGATAATATATATATATATATATATATACTTTTCTGTGTATCTCTTTCTCTCCTTGTCTACTTTTATACACTCCTTGCTTTATCAGCTTAACAGCAACGGAACGACGAGACTATCACATGAGGCATGACTCATACGTCGGGACCATGTATTTAATGTTGATGTACGCGTCCTCCCCACCGTATTGTTCGAGCAAGTGAAGTGTCTCATTTACCAAATCACTAATGTTTTGCCTCTTGGTTTGGGAATAGTCAATTCGGTCGCCTATGTTCTTGTTTCGGTTCTTGTAGAGATTGAACACCGGAAGGATCTGCCTGTAATACGGCACGAGTGCCTGACCAACAAAGTCGGCGCTCTCCACAAGTTTCTGAAGAACCTTGAGGACGTTAATGATAACAGTTGGGTGTCGTGTATTTAGCGCTGTTTTGATAGGCACAATGAGTTGAGGGATGGTGGGAAGAATTTTATCTCCTCCCCTCTCAAGTAAGTCATAGCAGCCCTGCAGGGCAACAAATATGAATGGTTCCTCAAGTTCTCTAAGTCCATCGAAAAAAATAGGAAGGAAATGATGATAATCTAGCGAGGACACATTCAGCCGCCACGAAAGCGTGCGTGAGGCGCCTTGCTGGATTGTCAGCGGCAAGTCTCCCCTCACATAATAATTTCTGAACTCAGTAGGCGGGATGACACGCTTTCTATACGCACCAGCCTTCTCCGGTCCCTTTGGGTCGCCGAAGCAACCAATTTTCAATGACTGACGGAAACCGTTGTTTTTAAATGTGCTGAATGTCATACCTCCCGTGCCTGTGTGTCCTACCAGGATTTGCTTAGGGCGCTGATCGCTCTCCGTATCTTGTTTGCCGCGTTTCTGCACATCGGCTGACGCCGGCTTCGTCGCCGGATCCCCTCGCACCACACAGCCCTTTTTTGTGACTGTTATGTCATTCTTGATGCCATAACCCGGCGGGAAGGGGCCAAAGGGACTTTCTGCGAGTTGCGGGACGAGGTCCCTGTCGCGCAGTAGTTGCTTCCGCTCCTTTCGTGAGAACGCCATTGCACTTATGTTTCAACTGCTTTGCTTAAGTTAATCCTATCACCGTGCTAACTACGAAAACGGATGAAATCAGGCAGTTGAACACTAATGACAGTGGTTGCCGTTCCCCCCCCCCCCATTTCCATGCATGGAAATGGGGGGG
>NW_027123119.1:4031-4143 GCF_001457755.1 Trypanosoma equiperdum
GGGGGGGGCAAAGAGCAAAAACTGTGTGACAACACCGCCAGGCGGGTGTGATGTCTCATTTGTCAATGTTTCAGAGGAAAAAGAAGGGGAAGTTCTACCAGATGGGGGGGGG
>NW_027123119.1:4181-15595 GCF_001457755.1 Trypanosoma equiperdum
GTTCACCGCACTTCGGGCCCTTAACTCAGATCCTTCCCCTCCCTTGTGCCCCATTTACCCGAGAAAAGCGAGTCAGTTACCAACTAGGAAAATTTGCAAGGAAATAGGAACCATGTCTTTGATTCCCATGCAGCAATGTTACTGGTAGCAGCAGCAAGAAAAAAAAAAAAATGACTGCGTAACGACACAGACCAAAGAAACGGAACAAAACTAAGTGAATTTACACACAACCAAAGTCACTTTTGTTTTTCCCTCGTTTACCCGAACGAAGCGTCTGATGCTCCGTAGTCTCCTGCTGATTTTGAATAAACTGCGACATTTCACCGAGTTGCTTGTGCTGTTTTGTAAACAAGCGAAGTATTTTTTCATCGCGTCTGAGTTGAGTGGAGCCGCGGACCCAAGAAAGCCACAAGTGGAAGATATTAGACCTCATGTTTTTCCGCGTGTCTTGCTGAAGCAGCTGTGCAAGCGCCTTCCAAACAGACCTGGAACCAGTCCTCTCCGGGAGCACAGCGCTGGCGGAAGAAAATTGTGGCACCGATCTCCTATCCTCATCCTTAATACTCTGTCGTAGCACGTTAGAGTAACTGCGGATGTCTTGACTCATTTGCTTTACTTGGTCCCCAACCTTGTTTACAGTGTTGGTGAGAACTCGCTGCTCGCCATCGAGTTCCGCCAGTTTGGACGCATGGCAGTCGAGTTCAGCATCATGCCGGTGCCAGTCTGTTCGCAGGACATTTATCGTCTCTTCAATCACAGCAATTTCCCTACGAATGATTCCCAGCTCTTCCTCACCAGAAGTTTGCGCCGCTGCGGGATCATCCCACTTGCATTGTGTCCCTTCGCGGTGTTGGGAGAGAGTGACTGCGTCTGCGGCGTACCGCTCCGTAGGCGTATCGCCAACGCTCGCCATCTCTCGTAGATTCCGGCCATTATGGAGTACGGTGGCCTTTAGGTTCTGCAGTTCCTCGGAAAGCACTGACTCACGTTCTGATAGATACCTTATCTTCTCGACTGCACACTCCATGAGCGCGAACCACTGCCCTCGTTCCATTTCATGTGTCTCTCTTTCCAAGCTCAAACCCTCGGAGAGTTGGGTTAACGCTTTCAGGACCTCCCGTGCTAAATTAGTTGCGCCCTCACCTCCTGCTGAACGCCCTCGGCACCCTCCCGTCAAAGTTTCTAAGGTGTCCTCGACATTCAAAATCCGATCCTGTAATTGCCTTGCATACCGCTTTACTTCACGGCGACTTGTTGACTCTCTTAGAACAGACTCCGCCAGTAGTGCTTCCAGTCTGGCGGCCTGTTCCTCTTGTCGGCGCCAGAGCAACCCAATGTAGGAAGAATCACTATCCAGCACTGGCTGTGACGGTAACCCGGCACCGGCGTTACGAATTTCTTCCCTCACCTTCCCAATGATGTAGCGCTCAAACTCCATGAGGTGATTCTGGAGGGAAGTGACGTCCATTGCGGCGTCCGTGGTTAAGCTATCTCCCTGCCGCGTCAGTTCTTCTGAGCGAACAAACTCCGCGACGTCTTTCTGTATCCTTTCGCAGAAACTGCTGGACTGCCGTGCCTCGATACGAACTTCATCCAACGATTCCCGGAGCGACCTAAGTTCTTTGTACATATCCAAATTTACGAGATCCCAAACATTATCCAGCTGGGTGGAACCGGAGACTTCCTCCATTACTGTTCCTCCTCCTTTCTCCTTTTCTGGACATTGAATGCAGAAGCTCGAGTTATATAAGTGTTTGTGTATTTTGTGCTCATTTCGGATGTAAGACACGTAACGACAACGTGTTTTTTTTTGATCGTTCCCGATAATCAGTTGCGCCGACAGTGCGCAAAGGGATTAGAAGAGAAGACGACAATCCGTTACGCCGCACGCACAGGGTGAAAATTGCGGTAAAAGGTGTGGGAGAGTAGAAGAGAAGAGGTGACATATTGCGAAGAGTGGATGTATTAAACGGTTTGTATGGGAAAAGATAGAAAGTAAATGCAGTTTGTGTTTTCTGTCGCAGTAGGAGTGTTCCTATTAGATAAAAAGATTTCGACGGCGGAAGGTGAGTATTTACAAACACCAGCTCACGTTCCCTTCACTAATTCTCTCCTTCCCTTCCTCCTCTCTTTCTCCTCCTTCTCCCCGGAAAGAGGAAAACGAGTGGAAAAAGAGAGGAGGAAGGAGGGGAGGGGGGGGGGGAGGAAAGAAGTGACGAAAAAAAAACAAAGGATACAAATATATACGTATATGGGGATTATGCACAAAATAGGAAGAACACTCACCGCCACTACGGGCAGACCGTCAGAGGGAAACGCAACCAAAAAAAAAAGTGGAGGGAGATGTATCCCTTCCCCCCACTCCCATGTGGACACACACGGCTACAGCATTCTTTCTCCACAAACTCACTGTACAAGAAAAAGAAAAAAGAACGAGGACAAAATCAATAAAATCATCTATATGTCTCACGAAGAAAGTGGTATTTCATTTAATACTTCACGCACCTCTTCACCGACGGGGCCCTTCCTCTTCCCCAGTTTTTGTACTACCGAGGCAACGGCGTCAAATTTGGCACTGAGTTCGTAATACTGCTCCATTGTCAGGCTCGTTGAATTTTTTTCTCCATTGCGAAATGATGGGGCTTGACGACGTGCCTCATCTAACTTGGGGCGGAATTTACTGCTCATACTTTTGAGTACTTTGAGGGCCGCCAGCAACTGATTCTCTCGTTCACCGGCCAGTGCATACATTACAACATCAAGCAAATCAGAAAGATTACTTAAAGTAATGCGCTCTTTCATCCGCAAATGTTGCATGGCACCGAGGAAGTCCGCAGTAACTCCGTAGTCTGAATTCGTGGTGTATAACTCCTTAAGATACACCAGTGCCTGCTGATTGTCTTGTACCCAAAGCGCACGAAGGACCCGCAGATGTGTAAGTCGCTGCCGCAGCACAGACACTGTCGTAACGCTTGAAGTCAATAAATCATCCATTTGTAGTTCGCCCGACTCACCGGTGTGGGATGCCGCGGCCACTTGTGAAGGCGAGCGGTGCAGCCGTTGATGTGCGGCGCGAAGAACAGGTACAGACATTTTAGCATTCTCTTCCCCCCTATTAAAGGAAGGAGGATCCCTCTGTTGCGATTTTACCGTCTTCTCTATTGGGGGGATGGTGAGTCCGCCGTCAGCGAGAGGTACACGGCCCATGACCGCTGTTTGCCCACTAAACTCCACAAACAGTGCCTCATCCGTATTCGAAGAATAGTTCAGGTCACCGATTATGTTCCACTGCGATTCAATTATTGGGGCGAAGCTATCACTCATCATGTCGAAGTCATACACTCGAAGAATGTGAGACGCCGCGACAAGCATCCTCTTTCCTGACAGATACACCGCATCAACAGGCGTGTCAAGGCACTTGCTTTGGAATATTTTAGTGAAACCTTCTAACTCCCAGAAAGAGACTGAACCATCACTGCTTCCCACGGCTAAATAGTATCTCTTTGGGTGAAAACAAATTGATGTAACGGGTCCAGAATGCGCACGGAACTCGTGCATCTCCTTTCCTGACTGCAGATCGTACAGGCGAACCACACCGTCAGCACAACCACTAACGCACCAGCGACCACTTGGGGAGAACTCAGTGGCACAGAGAGGCGCTTTTGCCTCCATATGCGACCGAACACAACTCTTTTTTCGTGTGTCCCAAACGCGAAGAACGGAATCTCGCGAGCAGGTGGCGATGACATCCGTGTGTGGGTGAAAATCCACTCCCGTTACCGTCGACTTGTGACCGTCACCGAACGTGCGCACAACCCCTTCAGTAGTCATATCCCACAAGTGCAAGCTGCCCTCATCGGTCCCACCTACCAGGCGCCTTTGCTGAGGATCGAAGGCAATAGATGTTGAAGGTGAGCAACCTGCACTCAAAAGTACCGTTCGGGAATAGTCCTCAAAAGGATACACATGCACCCCACCGTCCCTGCAACCCAGTCCCACCAGCCGGTTCGCGCTGTCAGGGCTAAAACGCGAGTGGTAAACTTGACATGGAAGTTGGAGTGTCATCGAATCGATAACTGGCATATTTTCGGTCTGTTCCTACTTTGGTTAGTAATGACAGAGAAACGAGACAAACACAATAGGGAAGAAGGAGCGGGGGTAGAGGGAAGGGGGGAGAAAAAAGAAAAAAAAAAAGAAGCGACGGGCGCCACATTTAGGGGATTCAACAGTACAGGACGAGGCTGGAAATGGTGCAACTCCCCCACAGTGCGGGGAACACCGAGTCCACAAGGCGAGTGTACCTGTTTGCATGTGCCAACCGTCTACATAAAGAAGTGTATGCCCTGCGATCGCACAACCTCTGAAGAGGGAACACGCGGGGAATGAGCGCTAGCGAGGTCAACCGCGGCATTTTATTGTTGATGGTTGAAGCAAATAAAGCTACCACAGATGCCAATTTCGCCAGTGATCCACGAAATATAAAGAGGGTAAATAACAATAATTACACTGTGTGCGTCTTCCTGAGCGTATAAATGTGTGGCACCCACCCCAAGTTATTCCCCACACTTCGTGGCCCCACCCGTCTGCGCAATGAGGAGCGGGGGTTGAAGCAATGCAAACGATTTGGATTGCTGGTTATATGATGTAGACTCAAAAAACAGCAGTGCCATCGTCGCCTCTCCCCCCTCCTGAAGAAGTTAAGCAGTGTAGTACTTTCCTTGAGGGAGCCTAATTGCAAAAAACTTACCTTCCTCGACTTCTCCCTCATCTGTTGCGTGTAGTAATTCGAAACATGGAACGCAATAGGGACAGGGGCTCTCAGGTGAAATTTCATCATTGTAACACACAACTGTTGCTGGATGACTCCTACACAGGCGACATCGCACTACACGGGTCGGAGTCTTCATCACACGCTGTGGGTACGCTGCCCTCGTGTGGTCATCTCGATCAAAACCACGTAAGCTAGTGACTGAACTAAGGTAAAAGTAATGGTTGCACCATCCGAGGTGTCGCATGACGCCATACTCACCCAACCGCAAGTTAAGATCTCCAAAGGTAGTCTGTGAAACGTATTTGACGGGGCAGTTTCCAAACGCGATGTTTTTCTGCCTTGTTTCACCCTCCGTACTCGCGCCTTCTCCACAGGGATCGAAGTGCCGGATGGGTGCCGTCAAATCTTCATAGTCCTCCCCACCTTCTCCTGCGTGGCGATTGTCAACGTAGAAGGTACCTCCAATAAAGAAAAATGCATTCTTTGAAATGTTCACTGGGATACAATTACGGCAGACAAAAGTGTCAAGCAGGGTGCCTAAGCTCTGGCACGACAGTACAGCCCATGTTTCCTGAGGCTCTGTAGTGGACCCAGGTGTGAAGAAAGTAAACTCCCAACGGTGCGAGTGTTCAGTCAAACAAAAATCTTCCGAGGTGTCGATAACGTTATGACGTAAGCTCGCTGCGATGCCCTTGTTTGGGTAGCGCGGCTCCGCTTGGCGGAAAAGCTCGCTATTTCCCTCATCCATTACCTTTAGACGAAGCTTTCGTCCGTCGTACTCTTCGTCAAGTTGCTCTCGTAGCCTCTTCACCGGTTCTAAGTCCACGAGAAACTGCAAAAGAGCAGGTCGCCGCTCACACTCACTGTACTCTTCCCTAACACGGGCCAGTTGGCGCTCGCCTTCTTCTTTTACTTGGGTTACAATCCTCTCCATTTTGGACAACACTCTGCGGGTGGGGAGCTCCGGTAGGTTTGGCCCTTCCTCTTCCAGGAGCCTATCTAACCTTGCCTCCAGTTTACGCATCGCATCCTCTGCCTCACCAATTGTAAAGAAGCAACCATAAGGGTTCCCCCGCTCGCTCAGGGTCTGTGGCAGATGGACAATAGTGCCTGCAGGCAGTTTGTCACTAATTTTGTAGACATCAAGTTGTGGGTTCCACCGGCGTATGTCTGTGAGAGTAACAGCTGTGTGCGCAGCGACATCGGCAAGTGTCGTTTCCTTCTTATTACCCACTTGAAGGGAAAAAGGGTCCACCAATTGTTTAGGAGGCATTTTTTTTTTTTGGCACCTCCCCACTCCACCTCCCCGCTATCCCTTCTAACACCTTTACGCTCCGCCACTCACTCGCGTAGGTCCTATTGCTACTGTTGGTATTCCGCGGAGGTGGTAAAATCAAGAGAAAGAGGAAGCAAAGACGGGTTTTAGGTACGGAGAGAAATTGTGTATAAACAGGGTGATGCATGTACTAAACTCATCTGTCGCCTCGTGTTCAGGAACACATATTCGGCCCTATAGCCCCAATTGAACCCACGGCCCATGACTTTCATCAGGTCTGCGCCGTCACACACACAAAAAAAAACGAAATAAATCAGGTGGGTGCTCTAATGCGAGTACGTCACGGAAAACACATATAGTACAAAAGAGGAGAATGGGCCAGAAGAAGGATTGGAGGAGAGGTAAAAAGAGCAGAGTTTGCGGTAAGACCATCAATCTTTTTCTTTTATGCGTTCCCTTCCCTTATGTGGATCACCGTCTTCATTCCCCATGGCCACCGGCTATGTTCGCCGCCGTCGCCGCCCCCACCCTCTCCACAACTCAGCGGTCACTTTTTTTTTTTCGTCGCACCTGTGCAACCAGGGACAAGTGCAGCCGACTATCGGTTCTAACGGTGTTAACAAACACCCCCAAAACAAATAAACAAACAAGCGAAAGGCAGCGGGACATTTGGCTGACTTTAATTTATCTTTTCCCTCAAGTTGCTCTCGTCCTTCCGTCTCGTTTCTCTCTGTTTCCCAACGTACCGCTTCCCCTCCTTCCCAACTCCCACTTCATTTCTTCTTCACTTCTAAATGCTATCAGGCACCTTCCGCAGGTTCTTCTTCATTTCCAGTGTGATAGCGAGAGTTCAAACCGATCATTGCTAAAGGAAGCGTTTCCGTCACAAATCCCCCCCCCCACACTTACAGAGGGTTAACGACAGAACCCTCGTGGTTCAGCTGCGTGCCTCTTTTTTTTTCTCTTTATCGTTGAAAACTGCTGCGTGACGAAACAAATCCGAAGGAAATTTTCTTTCGGGGAGATAGCGACGTATATTTGCTGCTGAAACAATCTGAAAAATCACCGAGTAAATCAAACCGAGAATGTACAGGTGTTTCTTTTTTTTTTCTTCTTTCCTCCCTTCGGACCAAACCTCAAGCGTGTAAATTGTTAAGATAAAAGTCTACGAGCTGATGCCGAAAAGACACATTTTTGAGGATGTTTACTCTCCCCCTCGACCGAAACAACTGGACACAGCTGATTGGTCCCATGTGATAATACTGCATTAAATAGGCAATGCAAAGTGTGACGCTGCGGTTGACGCCTGCGACACAATGAACGTATACTCGGTGACCGTTTCGCAGCGCGTCGGTAACAATCTCTGCAAATCGATCATAACAATGAAAAATAATCAAATAATCGCTACAGTCCTCTGCGTAGAAATCATGTACTACAAATCCCGTGGGTAAAACGACACGCGTGTCAAGTTCTCTCGCACAGCAGTTGACGATGACATCAATGCCCTCCCGTTTCAAGATCTCTAATATTTCCTCATCTGGGAAGCCACCAACATAAAGACCATCCATAAGGGGCGTCACATCAGGCGTTATGTGCCTGAAAGGGTCCATTTTCATTATTGAGAGCTCGGTGTCAAGGGCGGCGCGGAGCTGCAATTCCTCCTTCATAACTTGTGGAGTGCTGAGTGCAGCCTGCAACTGAGTCGAACCCACTCGTGACGCTTTAGGGGTCAAAAGCTGAGTTGGACGGGCCTCCGCCGCCATTGCATTCCACTCTGGCTGCACCCAACAATCCAGAGGCGTGTGGCCATGACATGATGGTCGAGGCGTTGGAGGTGAGCAGCTCACCTCCGTTGGGTAGTCAAACAGCCTGTGGTAACAAATAAATGGCGTGCCACCGGGGGAGGTGCTGTCGCGTGAAGGCGAGGCGGAGGGAGTGGCCATGTTTCGCCACAGGCCCTGTGTACGGGAACAGCTCCTCTGTTAATTATATTTATGTATCTTCTTTGCTGTATGATAATATTAGTAATCTATTTAAAGTTACTTGCTCTGTTCCTTCCCTGCGACAGTTTGTGGTTGATTGGGTGACCCGTCCAACAGAGGCACAAAACCTTCCGCCAACTTTGCACACCGGCTAGTAAGGGCAAACCAGAAGGAGGAAATACTGTTGAGTCCCCCCTCCTCTACTACTTAAAAAGTAAGTTGAATGGTTCACATAAAATCGTGAGGCAAAGATGAGGGCTCGCAGTTCCAAGGGGAAAACAGTGAGGCGTGACAAACAAGCGGGTAAAAACACATCAACATGGGCCGGTGAAGGAGGCTTGCGTAACGGCGCATAGGTTTCTTGGGAGGTGTAGTGATATTTTGCTTGTCGGATGATTTCGTGCCAACAACGCGCCATAGTAACACGAGACCTTATTGCTTTTAAACGAACGAGGGTGCTTTGGATGGAAATGTAGGAAGCTGAGGGTGCTTGTCGAGAACGGTAGATCGATGAACCTACAAAACCACTTCCTATTACAGTTCGTGCATCATGTATATCCGTGCCTTTTTCCGGTGCTTTGGACTCAGTTTCCGTATGGCTTTATCGTTTTTGATCTTCTGAACCACCATGTTTTTCTTCTCGTTTTCTGCTTTCCGGTCCAAGTTCGCCTTACGGGACTCGCGTGCCCGCTTCTCTTCGTCGTTTATCTCGTCACGAAGCTTAGTTGACAGCTCACGCACCCGCTGAAGACGCTCCTTCTTTCTTTGTTGTATCTTGAAGGCACGTTCCGCTTCTTTCGGGTTCCTAGCTCTGGAACGCTGCGGCTTCCTCGGAGTCTTCCCAAGTTTGCGCTGCTCTAACTTCGACATGCTTTCCCCCCTTTTTTTCGAGACGCTGATGCGATTCGCTTTGGTACGAATGAAGGAACGCGCAACACTGATGAGGCGTGTGCCACCGCCATGGGAGATACAAACAGGAAGAAGAGGGAGCGTACAACGACAACAGCAACAAACACATGTATACACATACTTCAATAAATAAATGAAACAGGCTTGACGCCATGAGTGTTACGAGGCGTAAGGTACTTCCAGAAGTGTCAGCAAGCCAAGGCGCCATCAAGCGGTCTCGCTGACAACAAGAACAGTAAATTAGACGGCCCTGTGGAAGGCCGTACGGTTTTTTTTTGATTCTTCACAATGTCTTAACCGTAATACACGCGGTGCATTACGACCTTACCTGTTCGGCAGTTGTAAGGTGTTATACCCTGGAGGAGGGGGGAAGGGCCAAAAAAAAAAGATTTAATAAAAATCTATTCACCTCTGACAAGCACCTCCAAGAGAAATGGTGCTCCCTTATTCCCAATTTACTCTTCCTACCGCATTGCTTCCCCTCGTCAAAGGGGTTCCTGCTCCCTTTTTGGCCGTCCATTCCCCAGTCTGTATTATCGCGTTCTTTCCACCCGGACGCTTCCCATTGAACAGCAGGCGATTCTGGGGAAACCTTTTCGCACGTAAGTGTCGTGCGACAACCAAGTGAGAGAGCAGTAGACGACGCAGGAACAATCTTATCAATTCCCCCAACATCACTACACTTCCCTAGAGCCGGCGCAGGCTGGCTTTCAGAAGTCGCTTTTCATTCTTGGACCCAACCTGCATTTGCAGGTAATTCTTATACATTTTCTTATATACCGCTTCGATCTCGGGTCCCATGGCATCCACGATATCGTTGGCCCGCTGTGGTACTGTTGTGAGTTTCTGAATGTGGTTCTTCACCTGCTTATTGTCTCCCTCAAAAACCAAGTGCAGCAGGTCGCGCACCTCCTCATGGAGGTTCATAAGTTTGCGTGCGCTGGGAACGCCACTTCCGACCTTCTCCAGTAATTCCTCTAGTGCCTTGTCGATCTCTTCGATATGAAGAAAGAGGAAGTACGAAATGACTTTGTACTCCGTGGGAGACGCTAGCTGTAACGTGCCTTCACCTTGGTGGTGCCCCAAATGGGCTGCGTCGTACTCGTCCAGCAGCCGGACACCGTTTTTTACCAAATATTCATGGAGAACTTCGATGTCGCTGTCGTCGAAGAAGTTTCTTAGGAAGGTAATGTTCTTATCAATCTCCACACAACGTGTAATGAAGTCTGGGTATGATGGAAGGTTCAGCGAGGCGTTTTCGTCTGTGTTTGGTGGCAGCATACCCAGAGAAACCAGTAACCTGACAAGGTAACGACGTGAATCACGCCGTTCAACATACTTTTGATCCTCCGGAATTCCCAAGTGCTTCAGAAAACTTTCTAAACGCTCCCTTCCTCGTTGAATGTGCCGCAGTTGTTGTGAAATACCTCCTTGATCCCTGAAATTGTACCATATGGCTACGGGAACGGCGACAAGAATGCCAAGGAGACCAAATAGGACAAGCCCATCGTGTTCTCGGGAAGTGAGAAAACGCGGCAGAGCAACCCCGACAGTGAACTCGTGAGTGTTTTTTGCCTCTTCCTCCTCGAATGCTTCCCTGTCCACGAGAGCCTTGTATGCTCGACGGACTTGCACATAAATCAAACGCGCCTCCTCAGTTTTATTGTGATCGGGGTGATACCGCCTCGAGAGCATTCGATAAGCCTTTTTAATTTCTCCTGTTGAGGCGGTCGTCGACACTCCAAGAATGGCATGGGCATCGAAGGTCAATGTGACGTACATTGCGGAAGAAAATAGAACAACCCAAAGCCAGAGGATAAAAATCTTCGGCCGGATGATGAAGCGGAGGAAGCGAGGGAGTAAAGAAGTGAAGAAAAAATGCTTCTCCTTGATGCAGATACGGGCACCCACAGGTAGCATCGAGGGTTCTGTTAGTATCTTCGCTGCGACAAGAGGCACGTATATGATAGATTTCCACATATCTTCCAGTGGGTTGTTCATCATCCTTTGCCTTTTACTCGGTGTTGTATAATATTCAATGATACTCCGCACGTGTCTGATCACCCAAGGGATGTACACGATGGTTACGATAACCGACACAATGGCGAAGCAGAATGAAATGAAGCTTTCATCACTTCCACCAATTCCACTTTCCACCATTGTTTCTCGTTACGTTGTCGTGGCAATATAATTCTTTTTCTTATCCTTAGGTAACTTATTTCCTCCTGCTTATATCTTTTGGTTAATCCTACCCTTTGGAAATCTTTTATCCCTCGTATTTACTGAATCTTCGTGTAGTCTTTAAGGGTTCAGCCACCTTTCCTTTAAAAATCGCAAACCAAAATATATTATGACCGCAAATCCCACTAATATATAAGGCAAATGGGGGCAGAAATGCACAGCTGCAGTGTCAAACGGTTCTCCGTCGCGCGATTGCGAACTTCCGCACCCGCACACACACACACACACACACACA
>NW_027123272.1:0-1765 GCF_001457755.1 Trypanosoma equiperdum
ACCGGACATCGACAAACAGTTGCAAGATACGAAGGGATATCGCTTGGGCCAACGCTGCTGGAAAAAGAGTGGGCCATTTGGTAACCACAGTAGTGGCAGAAATGTGCATTGGCAGACGAGATGGCGGTTCGCTTAAAGATGGAGGCTGTGGTCCTTTTCATAAGAGGTCAAAACTCGATAACATCGTTACGGGGTTACTCTTGAAATGTTGAACCTGCGTTTTATGTACCCAGGATGTGGCAGAGAGTGCTTTGCCGTATCAAACATTTCCATGGGTAAGGGTGCCTGACATAGAATTCACGTGACCAAGGGGAGTGCCCACCCTGATGAGTTGGAAGATGATCCGTATTATGTGTTAATGTGCCACACCCTGAAGAGTCTCCACTGTTACTGTTAGCTTGGGGCGTGTGACGTTAAAAAATTGTGTTAAGATATCCTATTTCTTATGTACGATCAAGAATGTCATCGCTGGCACTGGTGCCTTCCTCTCACTACAAGAGCATGACACTTCAAGAGATGCAAGGGTATTACGTAGTTTCGAATTTCCGACTTTGGTTCTTATAAGGAAACGCAAGAGCTCTCTTGACTAAAAGCCACTGGAGCTGCTATCGCCCTGAGATATGGGACTTCTCAGAAAGCCTAGCAATGTTGTCAAAAAATTGTACGAATGAATCAGGAACTAGTTTTTGCACCCCCGCTGTCAAGGATTATGCTCGGTGTGTGTTCATCAACGTGTTAGTGGCGAACCTCCCTCCGTTTATGATGCCATGGAGGAAAAAGGAAACGGGATACACACTCAACAAGAGCTACAGTTCCTTTTAATTTGACCCACGGATAATAAAAGGGATTTACAAACTAGAAGTGTTTCTTTGTGGGTTGCGCACGCTGTTTACTTGAAAATAAAGTTATAGACACATGGCTTTGTTTTGTTGCGTGTGATTTTTTCTTCTTGAAAGGTAATTGAGGGAAGTGCAATGAAACTGCGGAAAAAGTTACTGGGATTAATTTTGGGCATGAGTTCGATGATGATGATGATGATGACATCCGTGTCCTGCGTAGAGCAAGACATAGTTAACAAGGATGAATTTAAAACATTATGCGAATTTGTTGGTTGAGCAGAACGAATAAACGAGTCGCTAAAAGGAATAAAAGAAAAGTCAGGAGTAAAAATGGCTTCACTACAGAAGAGGGTTACAGATATATTGTTTGGAACGGGAGTCAGTCACGTGGATAAAATGATGTGGAAATGGTACAGAGGGCAGGATTGCGGGGAAGACAATCGAGACAGACCTGCCGTGGCGGGAAAGGCCCTCGTGAAAGATCTTCTTTGTTTGTGTGAAAACAAGAAACGAAATAACGCTGACAACTGGCAAAGCCCTACGAACCGCAAAAATAAATGGAGCGAATTACAAAATAAATTCGAAAAAGGAGGTATCGGAGGCGCACCAACAAGGACTGAGTTTCAAGATATGAGAAAACAACTCGAGGCAGGTATAAAGAAACGTAACGATTCGCAGCACGGTGAGTACTGCATTTACGGAGGGGAAAAGGCTAAAACGCTAAGAATCTGCGATGGCCGACGAGCAGAAACCAACGGCATTTGTGTCCTGTATCCAAGGGGCCCTGATGGAGACAATGCAAGCGGTATTGAATGGCTTAATAAGCTCGAACGACTAGTGAAAAAAAGTTGAGAAAATAAACCAAAGCACACACGGAGACATGGACGCAGAAGAAGACACCAATAACACAAACTCAAATACGGGGA
>NW_027123070.1:0-168 GCF_001457755.1 Trypanosoma equiperdum
ATATATATATATATATATATATATACGTGTACAAATAACCGTAATTTTTATTACTGCTAATCTGGAGAGCAAAAAACAAAAAAAAGAAATACACTAATTGTATTTATATTTGTAAATGGCGATTCGGTATTTTTTAAAAAAAGGGTATTGTACAGACAAAAAAAAAAA
>NW_027123070.1:182-7906 GCF_001457755.1 Trypanosoma equiperdum
CCTATCTTTCTATCCGTCAACACCTTTTCTTTTTGTTTTCCCTGTTTGTTTATCCCCCTTATGTTCCCTAAATAATAACAGCAACAACCTCCTTTGGTAATGCGGTCACTTATGATTTAACCAGCAAACAATGTTTTTTTTTTTACAGAAAAAAAAGAATGGGGGAGAAATACTCGTTACAGCTCGATACCATAATATAAAAGGAAGAAAAGGAAAATGAAGCAACCTGTAAGAAGATGAGCATCAATAACATTCAGTTAATAATTATAATATATAATCATCATACTCTTATTATTATTATAAATGGGACCAAAGCCCCAAGCAGAGTTAGGAGTAATGTTGCGCACTCGGCAAATGGAAAAGCAGAAGGAAGAGAAAGTGTGCGAAAGGCAAAAATATCCGCACAATTATTGTCTGCCTTTTTTTTTCCTCTTTTTTTTTAATTTTATTTTACTAATAACAGCGAAATTAGACAACAAATAAGAGGAAGTAAAAGGAAAAGATAGGAAAGGAAACTCAATGAGAACTTTTTACACGCACTTAAAAATGCACAATACATTAAAGTAAATGACCCCATTTCCTCCCCCATTCCCCCTTTCCTCTGAATTTGTTTTACTGTTCTTTGCTTTCTCATGTCTCATCTACTTCATCATTTCCTCCGCCACAAATGACACATACACACGTATGAAAGAGAAAAGAAACACACGCGCTATCGGACAATGTATCACATTGTTTGTTTGTTTGTTCGTTTGATCTTTTTTTTTTGCCTTTTTATCCGTTCATTATTTTCCCACCTCTGCGTTCCCCATCATACCTCAAAGGGAATAACACAACAATAAGAGTAATATTTTTTTTAAAAAAGAAAAAGGACCTCAATTTCCCGTTTCAGCTGCTTGTTTTATTAAAACAAGTATCATGTAGAGAAACAGAGTACAAACCCACATCCCGATCTTGCTCCCTCCATTCCTACTTTTTTTCTTCCTCACCATCACCGCACCGCCATTGCCTTTTCGAATTCTTGAACGTTATGGATGTGTTGCGTGTTGAACCTTTAAGTTTCGACCATCAACAACGGGAGCGAGAGGGGAAACAAAAAAAAAACATTGTGGCGACATGGAAAAACATGAGCCGCTGGAAGTAACAGCAAATATTGGGAGGCGTTGCGGGCAGAAACGGATGAAAGAATAAGAATTTCCCCCCCCCACACACACACACACCCAAATCCCCTCAGCGTCTTCATTTCAGCTTCCCCTCGTTTATCATGCTTCTTTGACAGCTCTCCACCTGTTCTTTTTTTTTTCTTTTCCCCCCTTCCCTTCCCTTCATTATTTCCCTTCATCCCGCGTAAACACAGACACACGCACATACACATGAATGTAAACGTAAATCCATACAGTCCCTTCCTCACCACTGATTTGCACTTTCCTTACTTCAGGTGAAGAAGTGTTCAACGCAGCTCATTCTCGAGGTATTTGTAATCAAAAACGAAGTCTTCTTTTTCTTCCAAATTCCAGCCTTCCTCAAAGTTGAAGAACTGAAACGACCCGCGCTCGCTCCCCTCCAGAGATTCTTTTGGGGGACCATTTCGCTTAAACCAAGTGTTGAGTTGAGTGTGGTAACGGAAGGAACGCTCCTTAATTTGTCCCGCGGCACAATACTGCTGATACGTGTTCTGGTGATAGTAAAAGATAAAGAAAAGGGTCTCAAGCTCAAATGTCCGGTAAATCTCCGGAGAAGCTAACGCTGGGAGAACCTGCTGTGGAAAGAAAGGAACGTGCACTGTTGGATTGGAGGGCTCAAATGGACGTTGCCGGTCAACGTCCTGCGTATGTGGCAAGTTTGCTAAGGACATGTCAATAAGCTGCAGCATGGTGTTCCTGTCCAAAAAATCATCGTGTGCTGTTGAAACCGGTGCGGGGGAAACATGGGAAGCGGGTGCAGCGCTGAGTTGCCTCGTTTCTCCAGTAGCGGCGGTGTTGGCACTGCTGGGAGACATGGAAGCCATCCCGGATGCCTGAGATGGAGCCGCTGCCGCAGGTTGCTCAAGGTTTGACTTCTTACTTGTAGTGGAAGGTGGCGACACGAGACTTGCAGGTCGGCCCTTCTCCCAATCACCCAGCCGTGAACCGGTGCTCGTTGCCCTCGCCATATCTGCTAAAGAACCGGTCCCAACCATGGCCATCGCATCGTCGCCGAAGGTGTCGTCGTTCATTTTGTCCATGTCGTCTTCCGGAAAATCTGCGTTTTCGTCCCAGTTGTCGTGCAACCCGTCCCTGCCACCTACCGTCGATGTTATTGAGGTGTTTCCCTTGTGTGGGCTCGGGCTTCCGGAACCCAACCGCTTCGCCCCATCCATTCTGTTTGCCGTTGCGGAACCGGGGCCTTTCCTGGCATCAGAGGAAGTGGGACCGCTCATCTTCGCACTGGAAGAAGGTGTATTGGATTTTGTCCCTCCCATTCTCACCGGACTCAGTTTGTTATTTGGGTTGCGGGAATTAGGAGAAGCCGCATCCTCATCCTCCCCAACCGTGCTACCACCCCGTCGCCTCTCTGAAACTAACTGCTCGTCGAAACCAAATTGGGCGTACAGGTCTTCATCTTCATTGTTGTCATCATCGTCGCTGCCGTTGGTATCACCACGTTTGATTGCCTCTACACGCTCTTTGATTCCGTAAACACTTTCGGGGTTTACATCTCCGTTTGCGATACCTTTGAGGAGCAACTCAAGGCGTGCTACGTGAAATTTAAGTTTTTGCGTACGGGTCGAAGTGGTTGCAGACACAGAATTCTTATTACGTCCGTGGTTTCCACGCCCACTGCGTTCCGCATCCGACTCGGAGAGCTGCACTTGCTTCCGCAAACTATCTGTTGTGTTCTTGAGCCATGCCTCCACATCCTTTACTCCTTCCTGCTGCGCCTCGCTCAAGGCACCAGTGCCTAACCCATCTTTCCCAGATCCCTTCGTTTTCATCGCCTGCTCACACATCTTAAACGTTTCGATCCTCTCGTGAAGTTTTTGCATCCACGGCTCAACGCTCCCTTTCGAGTCCTTGGAGTCCGAAGGTGGGCAAGTGGCCTTTATTAAGTCATAGCTGCGTTGAAGCTTCCTAGCCTCCCTTCTGAGTTCGGCCTCTAGTTTCTCCCTCTGGGGTGACGTACTGTTGTTGAACTTCGTGTAAACACTATCGTAGCTGTTAATTTCCTCCTGTGTACGGCGAAGGAGCCGCTCGATCTCCTGTTGACTCTTTTTATTATTTGTCATTATCCCCTGGGTTTTTTTTGCACGTTCCCACTTCCCGCCCTCAATAACCCTTTGCGTACCGCAGAACTGCCACTCCGTATAATCTTGATTCCCCTTCTTTCCTACCCAACCTCAAGAAATTGCGTTTGTAGTTCCACACTCTTCCGATGTTTACTCCTCTCGGTGCCTTCTTCCTTCTACACTCCTTTCTTATGCTCTTCTTTCGTGCCTCAGTGTATTTAAAAAAAAAAAACTCCCTTCCCCTCGTTCCTAATAGTTTTATTGTTTCTATCATTTGGCAAAAAAAAAAAGGAAGTGAAGTGCAGGTTACAAGTCCGAGCAAACGCGATCGCGCCAATGGAGACAGCTCACCTTAACGCCTTGAAAATAGCAGGATATTCGCAAACTTTTGTATGCGTACGTATTTTACTCGGTGGAACCTCAATACTATTCGTTGTAGAACGGGTAAAGCACGACACCACGTGTAGCGCATATGTGCACAGAAAAAAAAAAAGCGATAAAACATGGTGAGCGCCTTTGTTATCTCCAATACCGCCCGCCTTCCATACAAGAAAGTGTGTGAGCGGGGAGAAGAAATGGAAGAGAAATGTCGCGAGTTAGAAAATAACCATGGTGGCTCGTATTCGTATACACCCTGTCCTCACGTCAGTCCATAGCCATAAATGCACTTAAACCCAATTATGTTACCTGCACAGCTTTACACGTGAAAGCACTTCCCTTCGCGTGTCACTAAAAGTTGCAGCGGTAAAACAAATTAGCATCGTTTCCACACACACACACACACACACAAAATATTTTTTAAAAAAACAGCACCATCACGCCCATGTCTTAATGGCACCATCCCACGCTGAGGTGACAACGCGGGAAGCCTCAACTGGGTGCCAGCGATGCGACACAAGAGTTTGAGTGTGGGCTGAAAAAGATCGTAGTAGCTCACCAGTAGCCCACGACCAGATAAACAACTTACCATTGATGTCACCACTCGACAAATAGCGGCCATCAGGACTAAATGCCAGTTGACAACGCGTGCCTGAAATTGTGTGGCCGCTAAATACACGATGACGAAGTAACTTCACTTGTCCTCCACCACCATCAGAGAATACAAGTGCTTGATTGTTGAGCGATTGGGCAACAAGCATGTCTTCTGTGGGGTGCCGCACGACATGAGTGATGGCATGCATAGAGACATCCGCAATCTGTTTGATTTGAACTGGAACCCTAAAGTCCCACGTGCGGAGCGTCTTGTCCTCCGCTGTCGTTAAAAGTTTCTTCCCTCCACTAAGCAGCGAGAGATTAAAAATGGTCCCCATATGGCCCGTGTACTCGCGTTGGTACTTCTGGTAACTCACCCGCACGTCATAAAGGACCACTTTCCTGTCCAGTGCTACAAGTATTAAGGAAGTTGGATCTAGAGGATGATGCAGGTGCTGCACGCAGGGAAGCCGCTCCGAATTCGTCAGCACGCCTCGGCACTCACCATGTTCAACGTCCCACATCGCTACCGTCCCATCAACAGAACCTGTGGACATTGTTTCCCCATCCGGAGTCACCTCTAGGGATTTCACTGGTTGTGAATGGGCTACAAATGAAGCAATGCACTGACGGCGGGAAGAGAAGGTCTCGTAAAGCCTCACCTCACCCTTTAAATCAGCGGCAAACAACAAATGACCAACGGGAGGTAGCCACTGAAGCTGTTGAATGCCCGCCGCATGCTTGTCGCAACTGCCTTTCATTTGTCGTGGGAGACGGCACTCATGCGAGCGCGGTAGCAGCGATGGGGGAGGCTCCAAGAAAGACCTGCCCAAGTAATTGGTGCGCTCAAATGATGGATCAAAATTAGCTTGAAGTGTATTTGCCGCTACAGAGGTGGAGACGTTAGTATTCACCTCTGTAGCACCAGCAGCAGAAATAACCGCAGGTGTGGCTGAATCGGAGACCCCCACCTGCGCGGGTCCTTCACCACTTCGTACCCGCTTGCGCGCCACTGGCTGAGTGGTTCGCTTCTCAGGTAATCCGCCGCCATCAGTTTTTTTCACATAAGCCTCCTCAAACCCCTCCGGCGGAGGCAAATATGCCCGTTTCACATCCTCCGGGGTGGCTAAAAAACGCAGCGGAAGTCCGGCGTGCAGATCTGCGCTCGCGTCTTGCCTCCGTTGTTCAGAACTATCCTCGGAAACGGGCAACGTATATCCCTTCTCTCGAGCCACACGCTGCAGGACTTTGGGATCAATATGCGGTGCAAGGTCAAAAAGCATCGCTTCACCGCAGGTACACGTAGGACGGGTTAAACAAGGGAGAAACAAAAGAACAAAAGCAACAGTTATAGCAATTACAATAAAAGAGTAATGGAAGAGGAGGCCGGAGTGATAGCGGCATATTTGAACCAAACGATGAACGGTAGAAATTAGTCGTAGACAAGGACAAACACAAACATTGAGTGCGCCCCGTTATGGTCGTACCGACGCCACACAAAAGTTCGTGCACGGGTTAAAATGATAAAGTGAAACTAGACAAACAAAGGACGAACAAATAACTAGAAAGAAAAACGTACGCAACGATACTTCTAACAACAGGTATGCTTTACGCGTGCTTTCGATGCCGCTCCACACGCCGCCCAAGCACATGAAGATATGAGGGAACTCTCACACTCCTTTGCGACGCGCCGCTGCAGCCGCTTTCCAAGTTGACTTCCCTCTCCTCCGCACTGCGCTCATCAGTTGTTACCACACCGGTAAAAATGATAAGATGCTTCTACAGATGGACTGGAAACGAACTGGTGAGTTTCATTCATGTGGTATGTAACAATTTAAGTTCCTGCAACGCAGGAAAAACGCACAAGTTTCTGTACATCGACGCATGGCGAATAAATAATGTGATGTTATCCCGACCGTCGGAAAAGATAAGGTTGAGGCAACCACAGTGGGTTGTAGGGACGGCATTGTTTGTTGGACTATATGCACGAACCTACGCGCTCAACAAGAAAGGACGTGGTTTACCGCGGCTACAATATCCCATTCTCTTTCTAGTTTTGATCATGAACCATTTCACCTTTTCCACACCTTTTTACTATTACTTCTTTTTTTGTTTTTTTTCTTTTTATTCCACCACCTTCCACTACAGCTTTATTCCGGTCTTCTTGTGTGTGCTCGCACGGTCAATAAGAAAGTCATACCAGTTCGCCTCTGAGGTGGTGTCAATAGGTCGAAGTAATGGAAGCAGCACCTCCCTTCCAATCCTACAATTCTCGCATGTGTACAGCAACTGCTTCAGCCCGTCCTCTTCCTTTGTTGGAAGTTTCTGCACTTCCTTCGTTAGTGTGCAGGTGTAATAATTACAGTCCATGCATTGCAAACACCTGGTGCTTTGGTGCAGGTCACGTGATGTCAGTGTCACGCGGGAGCTGTCAGCGCAGCGTGGGCATTTCCACACACGGTAATGCGCGCAACCGTTGCTGAACTCCAGGTACTGTCCACGAGTCATGATTGATTGAAGGGTGGCGTCGTCCCTGACACGGTGCATCGAGCCGTAGCAAGTTGGGCACATGGTGTCGATGATTTGATTCACAAGCACCGTTGAGCAGAGACCGAAGAATATGATGCCGATTAGGAGGTACGGAACTGATGTCACGCCGTATGCAGCGGTTTTCGCAGCAAACCGCACTTTGTTTCGTGTGGGCAACGCCAGAAATCCCCTGTTCCACAGCGTGTGCATTTCCTGAGCTTGACGGGCGATGGCATACACAAGCTGTACCACGGCATAACTGGCTTTTCCCTCTCGTACGAGTGGTTGAAATATTTCCTTGACTGCTGCCTGGAGAAAGTGCTCTGCAAAATACTCCTCGATGGCAGGACTAGTCACGAGTTGGACGCTTGCCTCGCTCTGCGCAATCAACAGCAACAAGCCATTTCCACGCGGCTCTCCGATTCCCCAATCAAACAGTATGGAATTAGCAAAGGCTCTCGGCGTGGTATAACCAACTGTGGGAACAAGCACAACATACATGTCCACCTCACACAGAGATTGCATTTTGTCAATGGCCTGCTCGATCTCCATTCGGTCCTCGCTTGAAAGCAAGCCACACAAATCACTTACACGCTTTTTCGCATAGCGAGGCACGAGTTCCCATGGCCGGTCGGACTTTCGGTAGTGAATCTCATCGAACGTTTGTATTTTCTCAAAAGAGGCGATAACTTCTTTGTTGTTGCGATGGCGACCTGCCTTAATGTCCGCAGCTAAGTCACGACTTTGTCCTAATTTTGCCAAAGGTGATAGAAGGTTGACACCAGCGCTACGTTGCGCCATGAGCAGCACCGGCCTGAACACCGCCGAACCTCCTCGTCCTCCTGAAAAAAAGACGATGTCGCTAAGAATGCGACGAGCAGGAGATGAGGACACTCGGAGAGGGGAGAAGTTAATCCGTGTCCGCTCCATGCAGCTAAATGTACTTAATAAAGTTTTTTTT
>NW_027123070.1:7932-9169 GCF_001457755.1 Trypanosoma equiperdum
GTGCTTGTGCTCGGGGGAGGGTTGTAGCACCGCACGTGAGGCTACGGCATCATACAGAGATCAAACAGTTCAATTGGTTACTCATTGCATTGCCCATACATATCAAAGTCACGCACGCCATCATCGCATGTATGCTTTGCCAAGAAGATGTACGCAACAACAAGGTGTTCCCCATGTGGCTGGAAGAAATAAATAAATAAAGTTGCAATACGCAGCACATACTAACAACTTGCAAACAAGCAGTATCTGTGCTCGCAAGTGTTAGAAAACAAACAAAGCAAGCCGTAAGAGCTCATTCCCAACACCATCTTGCGACACGTCCATTGAGCCACATCAAACGCACCTGTGTGCACACACATATACACAAATACATATATTTATACTTATATATACGTATATGTATTCATTTCCTTGTGTAAACTGCACAACCACGATATCACTTCCCGTCAAAATCCTGAACATAAAGCGCCCAACCCCTCAAATGAAGGAGCAAACGCAATTCTTCCCTCTCCCCCTTTTTCTCCAGACACTAGTTAATCCCCCATATTATATGAAATATTAAACACCACAATGATCTGGAGAAATAAAAAGGGAAAGACCAAATACAGAAAAGAAAGAAAGAAAGAGAGGGGGAAAAAAAAGTAGAGACAGAGAAGAAAGAGGTACACCAAACGTACAGCAGCCATTTTTAGAAAACAAACCCACTCATTGTATCCGTTAAGAGTGCAGGTGTGGCACCGTCCTCGAAACGGTCACAAGATAAAGGTACGTTTAGCGGATAAGAAGCATAATTCACACGCAATAGAAGGGGGGAGGGGTAAACTACGCGAGTCGAAAAAAAAAAATGGTACGACAACGAAGGGCATAAAAGAGAGAGAAAGAGAAGTATCAGTGCACAAAAATTTACTACCATTATACGGTCAGCACAACACAGAAGCAATAGAAGAGGGAAGAGGGAAAGTCACAGTGCTATTCCCTCATAAACTCCCCTCCTTTTCTTTCTTTTTTTAAAAAAAAAAACATTTTTTTTCTTTTATTTTGCCTCCCACCCTTCTCCTATGGTTTTGGTCCCGTATGCACTGCCTGTCATAAGGGGGGGGGGGCACAAATCATTCCCCTTTTACGCCTCAACCTCCCAATTAGCGGCTACCACCACCCATTCCCGCTTCTTCGTTCATAATACACTCTCGAACGTCGCACACCCACATGCACATACACATCCCAGTAAAAAAAAAAA
>NW_027123070.1:9179-9312 GCF_001457755.1 Trypanosoma equiperdum
TGTATGAATAAAGCATGCACATGCACAGTCCTTTCTCTCTCTCTTTCTCTCTCTCTCTGTTCAAATGGATGAACTACAGATGCTGAATAACCCTTCCCTTCCGTTCCCTTATATATATATATATATATATATA
>NW_027123126.1:0-2019 GCF_001457755.1 Trypanosoma equiperdum
CATTGAAATAACAAGGCCTTCCAAGGGAGGAAAAGGTATGCATGAACTGGTGAAGGGCTGCAGAGGTGTTGTGCCATGCACAGAAATAATATAGGGCCTTAAGGAAGTATCAGGTATGATTATACTCGGGAAGGAGTTGCTGCCCAAACTCATAATTATATATTTCCCGAAACGATCAAGTATTGCGCAACTTCCGTCGGAAGAAAGTTTACGAGGAGCAATGGGATGAAGTCACCACTATGTGGTTTGGTGAGATCCACAACGTGAGAAGTAAAAGGCTAGTCAAAGAAGCACGCGGGCACGCCACACGCATTCAGCAAGAGAGCAGTCATGGCCGGGTGCCTTCCATTAGTGATAACTCCGCTAAAACCCACGACACAAATAACGTGAAGATATGACAACGGTGCAGGCGTTTTTTTTTCTGCATACAGAATATCACAAACATGATCATGGTTCCATAGTCACTGTAGTCCTTAAAGGGGTTGCTCTTAAAAACATTTTTGTCCTGGCTTTTAAAATTGTTATTGGGACAACTGCTGTCTCCTGCGGAACACTGAAATTCCATGTATTGCCACTGATGACAAACATGCAACCATCACCAACAAATAAGTTAAAGATACCAAAGCAACGCAACACATTGACAAGAGGAAAGAAACCGATGGAAAGTCGATCCGCTACCAGAGGAATGTTGCACGCAGCTGTTGCAGCAGCCGTGGCCATATTATTCATGACGCTGATGAGGCACAGCGAGGCGCAGACAGTAACGGAGCCATCTTCTGACAAGGTGACAAACCTCTGTACGGAGGCTAAGTATACAGAATATTTGGCAAATCACATCGTAGGGGCTGCAGAAAATCAGGAGCGCGAAATATACAACATGGAAATTTATGGAGAAGCGTGGAATCTCCTTGCCGCCAGCACAAATCAAACAGACAAGCGTGCCGCGACGTATGCTCTTGCTGCGTACATGTCCGCCGCCGCAGCAAAAGCAAGGCGGATCCACAATGTAAAATACAAAGCTGCAGTGGAAACTTCCAAGTTACTGCACAGAAGAGCAGCACTGACGCGCACGTTGCTGGCGATGACCTTCTACGGAAGGACGCTTGTGGGACAAGATATTAAAGAAGCCGGCGCCGTTTCAACATGCACCCAAATGGCAACACCAATGTTAGCCGGCGACAGGGGGTGTGGGCACCAACGCAATAACATCAACCAGCCAGAGGCAATTCCCGTTAACTTGAAGGCAGCAACTCATATCAAACTTCTAAATAGCAGCAAACTAAGACCGCTGGGGCTAACCCATTCTGTTGAGATAAAAGAAACGAAGGGGAAGGAAAAACAAGAAGCGATAGCCTACGGCTGCGGAGATGTGTTGGGAGGCGACCATTACGTTAAATTCGTAGCATCAACAACAGAAAAGGACAACAACTACATAGTAGAGCCGATTAAGATATTTGAGGGTGGCGACGCGAGCACAAATTGCGCTGCGATGCAAAATGAATCAATGAAATCAGAAAAGGACAATGACCTGCTGATCAACAAAATATGCAACTATGTTAAAAAGCCCGATCCTCAGATAATAACCATATCCAGCCTAACACCTGTCACGTTAGCAAACACGACAGAAGTCCAACTCGCGTTTAAAAGCTTCTTGCACCAAACAAGAGATAAATTCTCGGCCGGCGACAACATCGAAGCGCAACTTCAAAAACTTTACGGTGGTGACAAGCAAAACTTCACCAATGATTTCATAAAAATTCTGAGGATAAAGAAACTGACGTACCACACGGGGGAAGGGGTCAGAACTGAGACACTCCTTGACGCACTTAAAAACAAAAACGCACACAAGGCGCTCATCTATCTTGAAGATCAAAGACCAACACAAGAGGCAAAGCAAGCGTACAATGATGAAGCCGAAATGACCAAAACGAGCTGTAACGGTAAGGGAAAACAGGAATGCAACGGCGGATGCAAATGGGAAGGCGGTGAGGAAAAAGGTAGATGCGAATCAGACGAAAG
>NW_027124034.1:0-2263 GCF_001457755.1 Trypanosoma equiperdum
ATATATATATATATATTTGTTAACAATGGGTGGTATTCCTTCACGCGACGCGCCTACTACATTGTTTTGCCTTCGGTACGGCACCCATGAGGTAGGACTCATTCCCCTCGTGTACCGCTACTTTCACAGTGATAACAAGGAGTTGCGAGAGCAGTTTGTGCGGGTGCGTAATGATCCGAGCATACGCTACAGCTTCATGCGTAGCCCCGAGTATCGTATGGATGAAATACCAAAGAAAGTGTATACAGAGAAGACTCTGGACAAGTTCCTTGATGTTATCGATGAATCACTTTACGATTCCACAAGTGCGATGCTCGCAGATGAAGACGCGCCATTCCGGCCCGTTCCTTGCGCCGTTTGCTTCGTGTATGTTAATGGTCGTGAGGGATCTGATTGTTTTTCATTCTATGGCCGCCGCATTAATATCATTGGTCACTTTGGCTGTTACGAATCCGAGGATAGGGTTAGTGAAGGCCCATGCCTCCACGCCCGAAAAACTATTTTGAAGGCTGCGGGTGATCGCACGCTGGAGCGTGTTGTTACACTGGCCGCTATGATGCTCAAAGGGGAATTCTTCCGCGCCGTTCAAACGGTGTGCCCCACGCGGGACCCACTGGCAATGTTAAAGCGCCGACTGAATCCCTTGATACTTGTCGCCTCTACACCATGGAACAGTTACCCCACCTTGAAGTTTGTTTACGATACCGCCGTTATTGCATGGGCGTATGGAAAGGAAGTCGTTGAGGCGGATCCGCCGCGCCTCTCCATGTACGAAATTGAACAAAGCGGTGAGGGTGGCTTATGTATGCGAGTCAGTGGCTCGGTGCTTTTGTGGGCTGTTATGCGCGTGTGTGAGACACTTACGCTTTCTGCAGTGCGTGGATCCTGGGAGCAGTACGTGCTGGATGACTTTGAGATGCAGCAGAAGGAAAAAATTGTCTCCCAGTGGCTTTCCACAAGCCCACATGTAAACAGTTTCCTCGGGTCAGAAACATTCACCGACCTCGTACAGAAACGACTGGCTACTCTTCTGCGGGAAGTTGTGCGCGCCCGTGAGACCCCGACAGAAGACACAACGCTGTGGGGTGAATCACAGGAGTATAGTCATGATGGAAAACTCTACCGTATCTTCAATTCCCCAACTTGCGGCCCTTTCCTTGCAACTGTGAAGAAGAAGGTGCCTAAGCGGGGAAGCAGCGCCAACACCGGCAATGCAAGTATTACAAGTGCAACTGGTGGTGACTCAGCGAGTGACCGGCGCTCCAGTGGTGTTCACCTCACGGACTCACCCAGCAGTGGTGGAGAAAATAAATCCCGCAGCTCCGGTCAGGGGAACCCCCGATCCAAAAACAATGGCAACCAACCTTCTGGTTTCCCCGCACACAACAATGCTGGTCAGCCCCCGCAGTACAAAGATGCTGTCAATAGTGTTCTCCAGTCGCAGTTCGCAACAGCTGCGCAGCGTGTCGTGTATCAAATGCCGCCTCCCGTCGGCAAAACCTCTCAGGGCCAAGTGTCCGTTTCCCCTCAGATGTCACCGCAGTTTGTACCGATGTTTCAAACTGCACCTCCGCCACCCATGCAGCAATTTAGCGTTCCATATGTTGTAATGGCGCCACCCGAGTCACAGCCGCAGCCGCAGCCGCAACCTCAACCTCAACCACAACCCCAAATGGGAATGGTGTTCCCAAGCACTGTTGCAAATTATGTGCTTTTGCCAGATGGGCGGGTCGGAATGATCAACGCACCAGCGCCCCCCACTATGGGCTTCTGGGGTCAGTGAGCGAAGCTTCTGCGCTGCGGAGAGTGGGGGAAGTGTTTTTCTTTTTTTTTTTATTTTTTTACTCTTTTTATTTTTATGTTGTTGGTGTTGTGTTATTATTATTATTATTAATCACTGGCAGTGTAAATATGTGCCTGGTTACGTCGGTATTGGTGTACGTATATAAACATATATATATATGTATTCGCTTTGTTACCCGCATTCTTCCACTTCAAGAAGGGCAAAAAGGAAGAGAAATAAAAGAAGAAATGTAACTTTGTGTTTTGGTTTTTATTTGCCCCCCCCCTCCCGGTTTCTTCGCTTTGTCTCTCTTCTCCTGCATACACGTGCGCTATTGTGTTGCGGGCCAAAATGGTGTCATTTGTTTGTTTGTTTATTTGTTCAGTGTTAAAAAGTTTTCACTGCTTCATCATTTGTAGCTGTGGTGGTGCTTCTTTTTTTCTTTTTCTTGTGTGTGCATATATATATATATATATATAT
>NW_027124034.1:2287-2569 GCF_001457755.1 Trypanosoma equiperdum
TATTTTTGTTCCGTGCGGTGCCGAGTGACCGCTGTTGTTCCTAACTTTTGGGTAGACATCACTAAAACGCATTTCTACTTTGTAGTTGCTATCGTTGTTGTTTTTTTCAAAGAAAAATATTTGTTTATTATTACTATTTTTTAATAATATCTTCCAGCAACTGAAGAAAAAAAATAATAATTATAATAATATATATTATAATTTAATTATTTATTGGGTTTGATAACTTGTTTGGTACATTTTCAAGGAACCAAAATTTTTTTGTAGAATTTATTTTATTTT
>NW_027124034.1:2582-3283 GCF_001457755.1 Trypanosoma equiperdum
ATTGAAGTAAGAAAGGGGACAAAGAGGAAGAAAAAGAAAATAAAATGAGGGATAAGGTCAAAATAAATAAGGGAGCGTTGAAATTAAAGAAAAAAATATGTATTTTTTCGATACCTCTCATAAGTCTTCTTTAAAAAAAACGAGACCCATGTTATTTAATAAAACAATTCAGAGAAAACGAAATGAGAGAAGAGGGGTAAAAAAAAGAGAAAGATACAAAACGCCATTTCATTGATGGCAATGTGTTGAGTGAATGGGACATTGCATTTTTATATATTTTTTAAAAAATATATATATTAAATGAATGATAGTTAGCGAAATGAAGCAGAAAGAAAAAAAAAGAAAAGAGAAGAGGAGGTAGAGGGAAGAGATGATATTAATAACCGACCATTGTAAGAAAAGTGAAGAAAAAGGAAAAAGAAAAGGCATTGTGTTATTGCAGAAAAGACACAAACATGATGCCGTGTAGAGGAGGAAAATATACTCCAAAATAATAATTAAAAAAAAAAGGAAGAAGCGCTGTGGCACCTACGCAATCACATTTATAAATACCTAAATATTTAAATACAAGACAAATCAAGCGACACATGTATATTTGTATTTAATGTATTTATAATATATTTGTTTATTTATATATACGTATACATACATACACGAATGAACAAATAAACACAGAAATATATATATATATATATATATAT
>NW_027124034.1:3311-3889 GCF_001457755.1 Trypanosoma equiperdum
ATAACAAATACCCCAGAGGAACATGGTTTCACGATTGTCAGCCTTTTCCTCGTTATTTTATCTTTTTTTTTTTTTACTACCAAAATACTGAGAACCCCCGCCGATTTTGTATTTCTTTTTTAAAATTTCATGTTTACCATCGTCATGATGTTTATTTATCACTGCTACTAATTATTATTGTTGTTGTTGTTGGTGTTGGTGCTGTTGGTTTTTTTTATTTTCTTTCGTTGTAGCTGCGTAACGCAAATCGTTTTGTTTGTTGATTGTGCCCCCATTTTAATATATTTTCTTTTTTCCCCTTTTTTACACTGTTTTTTTTTGTTTGTGCTCCCATAATTTTTTTCAATGATTGTTTTTTATTTTTAAATTTCTTGTTATTATTGTTGTTGTTACTATTTTTTCTAAATTTATTTTGCGGACATATTTATATTTCAATATTTAATGCGTCCATTATAATTATTATCACTGGTTTCATTATCACCTCGTCTTGTTTTTTGTCTTCGTCATGAATCTGCGGACGTATTTCTCATAATGTCCAAAATAAATAAATAATAGTAATAATATTAATATATATATAT
>NW_027124034.1:3908-4077 GCF_001457755.1 Trypanosoma equiperdum
TTCTATCTCTTATTTTCAACTTGTAAAGAGAAGGAAAAAGAAAAAAAAAGGCAACAAATCTGTAACATGCATTACTCTTCGTAGTAGTAGTAGTACTAGTAGTTTTTTTTCCCCCAACCAGCTCCCGTTTTTGGCCGTTATTTTTAATTTTATTATTATTATTATTATT
>NW_027124187.1:0-3002 GCF_001457755.1 Trypanosoma equiperdum
TTTAAAAAAGCAAGGCCACAAATGCAGCGGAAACCACGCTGAGGGCGAAATGTTTGTTGAGTAGAAAACTGGAATCCTGGCATTTGTCCTCAATCCATCCACAAACTTTTTTCTTGCCAGGGGCTGGAGTTCCCGTCACTCCTTCGCATTCTGTCTGGTTCTGAATGGTGCTGCACACAGGCTGTCCAGCATTTCCTTTTTGATTGTCGTCTGTTTTCTTTTTCTCTGAGTTCTCAACCTCTGTTTCCGGTTCTTTGCTATTTTCACCTTTTGGGCATTTATTTTTTTCGCTTGCCGCCGCTTGAGCTTTGTAATATGCGGTCGCACGTGTAAGTTCCCCAATGTCTGATATAGATTTAATGTCGGTTGTTGCCGAGTTGCCTGTAGCTTTCTTGTTTACTGGCAGATTTTCGATCTTTTTCCAGATCTTGTCTCTGAAGGTGGAATCATCTGTTCCGTAGTTATCTTTTATAAATTTGTCGGCTCTCGCGTTTTCCTCTGCTGTTGGCTGCTCGCCCTTCTGCCCTATGATGGCTTCAAGTACAACTGTTCGGAATTCAGCTGTTTGTGTTATAGCGATTGCCCTTATTTGTTGGGCTACAGATTGTACATTGTCTGCTGTTGTCATTGCTTTTTTGAGTCCTTTCAGCTGCTTGTTGTAGTATTCTGGGTGCGGCACTGCGTTCGCCGGCCAGGCTGTTGCTGGTTTGAACTCACCTGGCTCCGCCGGGTCGTCTCTGTTGAAGGCTATTTTTGTCTTTGTTACGAGCTGCCCGCCTTGTACTCTGACATGGTTTACTGTGTTGGCTGTGGCGCTGGCGCATGTGTCTGAGGGCGCGAATGTTGATCCTTTGCCGCAGAATCGCAGTCCCGATGCGCCGCTCACGTCGGCCGCATGTGCAGTTGCTGCGTACAGAAGAATCTGTGGTCCTTTCGTCTGCGGTCGTGCCCGGTCTTCGTCCTGTCTTGTTTTTGCATTGTCTTGCTGACAGGCGTTCTTGCTTAGGCCTTTTGTGTCTACTGTTAGAAATGCGCCTGTTGCGGGCAGTCCGGTGCTTGTGTCCATCGTCGGTATTCCGGCCATGTTCAGCGCAAGGACATCTGCGACGGTTTCCTGGGAGCCTACCAGTTTTGCTACTTCTTGCGCTGCTGGTACTAAAATGTCCTGCGCTTCTTTCGTGTTGTCGGTTGCTTTCCGCTTCAGAGTGCCGATTGCAGCTTGAAGAGGTGACAACAGCGCTGCCAGTGCCTCCGCCGCGACCGCTGCTGCTAGGTCGAGCCGTGCCGCGTCAAGGGTCAGCTCCATTAGGTCTGCAGGTCCTGTTTTAGCTGCTGTGCTTAGTTGTCCGGCGATGGTCTGTAGTGCTGCCGCCGCCTGACAGGGCGTCTCCACTTTTTTTGTGTTATCGTCCCACGTGAGTCCTACGACACCATGAGCTGCTATTATGGCACAAAATAGTGCTGCTGTTTTCATGCTATTGTCTTTAGGATTGTGTCCTTTGTTTGTGAAACGAGTTTGAACAAAGTTTGCGGTTTGTCTTGGTGAAACACGCCGTCTGCCGCTGAACGTTTCCGTTATTGGCTTTGTAAGTTTCATTGAGGTAGAGGCATGCGCTTGGCGGCCCCTTTCTTTGTGCCGTCAGGTGCGTTGCTTAGCCGCTGTTATTTTTCAGGACAACGTCGGTCGTGGCTGCCGTTCAAATTATTACCGTGATTCAGTGTGCTGACTGATGTTTCAGAGTTATCCATCTCCTGTTCTGTTGTAAACCACTAAAGTAGCTGTAACAAGCTTGTTTTACGTTTGCACTGCTTTTGTTTTTATTTTATTCTTTTGTTAGTGGGCCGTGTCTGAAGTGCAATAAAATGTAGCATGCTCTGCGTTGTTATCGGTCCACAGACAGACGCAAAAGTCGTCCATTTAGGCTACGGTACCTCCACTTTAAGAAATAATTTATAGCAGGATATATCAATACTTAAAGCATCCACCATTTACGGTCGCTGTCCGCTTCTAGTACGCTATAATTTTCGTTTGTTTGAACGTACGCTCAATAACTGTTTAACACTGACGGTTCTGGCCTGTGTATGCATCTTGCTTTAAAGGTTCTTGATATTCTTCATCAATTTCTCGTCATATTTATTATCATGTAATGTGTTGATATTTTAATAGTTTCAACAGTTTACCATTGAGCCAGTAGGAGAGGGGTGGAGAATCCTCATCGAAAACCTTTTTAGCCACATATAAAGCACTTCTAAAGCTTCACATATGCGCTACTTTAACCATTTTTCACTTTTTGTTCTTATTGTGCTATTCACTGTATTTAATTAGTGGTCACCATTTATAAATACTCTTCCAAATAGAATCATATTGTTCTTCATAAACGTTTGAAAAATTTTACATATTTTATGAGAAGACGACTTGGGCATTACCTTACACTTACACAATTCCTTCGTCTTACTTTTGTTCACTCTTCTCCTTTATAGCCTTCCATTAGAATCTGTCATTAAATTAAGAAAGAGTGTTCACCATTATTTCTAGAGTTGAATATATCATTTTACATTATAATATGGTGCAAATCACATGCCGTATCATTTACTTATGTGATCCGCTTTGCCATTCCATCAATTAGTTTTTTTAACATATATATTTTTTCTTAGTCTTCTTTCGGCACTTATGTGGACGGTGTAGAGTGCCTCTTGTCCTGTGCACTGAATTCTTTGTCTTTCATTATCGTTTCCATCATATTCTTTTGTTTTGAGCTACAAATATTTCATCACCTTCACCAGTAATTTCCTTCAAAAATCTTGCTCACACACTTTTCCCCAACCTACTTACTCCCAAAGCACAATTCCATTGCATTAAGTCTTTCTGTTTGAGAATTTCTGTCGATTTACTCCTCCACTATTACCAAAATACTATTCGTATATGCACACTCACAACACTCTCTTATTATCATTAATTATCATTATTAGTATTATTACTGCTCTTATTTTAATATTCGTAT
>NW_027124187.1:3012-4483 GCF_001457755.1 Trypanosoma equiperdum
TACTCATGCTCCTGCAGATGTTGCTTCTTCAAAGTTGCATAGTAGGATCCGCCATCAGAATAAAAACCACAGATATCACCATTAGCTCTGCTGTGGCACCTATTCCCTATTGACCGAAATACTGGGTTTCAGCTGCTCCTTCTGATATACTGTTTCCATATCATGCACCACCGCGCACCTAGGTGTTACACCCTGTTTGTTTATTCTTTTTGTTTTTCTCACACTGCTTTCGCGTAGGTCGTAGGGACTCAATTCATCCTGTGTATGAACTCTGTTTCTCTCTTTCATTATCCCCTCTATCATCTAAATATGTATGATGATGTTCATCCTCATGTTTGGGAATGAAACTTGTATATTTTATTTCCATCTCTTTTTCTCTTTCCCTATCCGCTTTTCGTTAACAATATTCTTTTCACTTCACTACTTCTCTTGGTAATGACTACCACACTAAATCACTGACTCATAGAGCACCTTTTCATTGCGTTAAGTCTTTATTTTCTGCTATTAAGTCTTCACTACCACTCTTCCTATAATATCAGTATATGCAGACTCACAACACTCTCCTGTTATTATCATTATTATCGTTATTATTATTATTATTACTGCTCTTATTATCAAATTAGTATACACGCACCTAGAACACAGCCCCACAAGCATTATAATTTTAGACGTTATTGTTGTTTATATAAGTATAGCGACCCTCTCTATCCTTATTATACTGCTATTACTATTATTATTTTCAATCTAGCTAATATCCAGTGAATAAGAAAATAAAAAAATAGAAAAAATCATAATGGCACACATTTTTATCCTCTCATCTTATTTCTTTACATCCATGCGTCACTTTTATACATATTTTACTCATTTGTACCGATTCAAACAATAAAAAATGTTTAACTATATCATATTTGTGTAAAATTTAGCAAATCTCTCAAAATAGCAATTTACATAAATTTCCTTAAATTAAACAATAATCACATAGAAACCTAGCAATAGAAACAAAAATGCAAGCAAAAGAGGCGCCTTGTTAATGACAAAAGAATTACTTCCTGTGGTGTTTGTGGCTTTCCCGTCATTTTCAGCTTTCACTGAGGCTTTAACTTTGCATTTGCCATCGCTGTGTTCGCAATCTTTATCTGCTGTACATTTACTTTTTTCTGTTTCTTCTTGGAATTTTTCTGGTGTTGGTTTGGCTTGTAGGGATGTTTCTTTGCACTCTTTGCTTGTTGGAGCTGTATATCCACTTGCTCCAATTGCTATTGTTATATGATCACTAGTTGTGATAGCGGTAATCTTGCCTTTGAAGTCTTTGCCTCCTATACTGTAAGAAAAATCAGGTTCTCTTATTTTATTCCATACCTTTTCTTTAAAGTCGCTTTCTTCTTTGCCGTAGTTTGATTCGATAAAGGTATTGATTACTTTCTGCTGCTCTTTGCTGTCTGTGTCGTATTTTTCGTTCGGGCCTTTTATG
>NW_027123725.1:0-526 GCF_001457755.1 Trypanosoma equiperdum
ATTTAATCGAGCAACGAATGGGTTGGCGAACTGCTGAGGGTACAGTTATATAAAGATCCTTAACTGATTGAGAAAAATTTGCTAAATCAGGCAATTCTTAAAAAGAGATGAGGGACTGTTAAAGCGATGTTTGACGGCGTACGATGAATTATCTAAGGTAGCGTACAAAAACGGGTATCCCTAGTGTGTGTACTTGCTGTGGTTTTTTTTTTTAAAGCTTGTCGTTGCGTTCTATTTATCTAAACGAAGAGTGCACACTTGCTACAATCAGCATTAAGAGTAATTACCTTTTCAGCACAGAAACAATAACAAACAATAGTGATACGACTGCAAAACAGAATGCTTCGGTAAGTTTGGTACGAGCACTCGTTTGTTATCTCCATGGTTAGTTGTGTGTTCGTGTATTTAAGCAAAGCTTGGCTGTAATAGGAACCAAGACTTGGATTTTGTTTTCTTTCTTGTAACTATGAATTTTTTATTTTGAAGGCTGTACATTTTTTAAATGTTGTTGCGTTAATAGGAAGTT
>NW_027123725.1:536-1412 GCF_001457755.1 Trypanosoma equiperdum
CTTAGAAGTGGTGTTTGGTGATGCTGAAAAATAGAGTGGAGTATAGTGAATGCTAAGCTGCCACGTAGTCGCATTTATTACCGTTAACTTTTAGTCGTGCGTGTCGTTCGTCCGTTCTTCAAATTTGATAAGGGATACGCGTTGTTCTTCTGACAAGTGGTTTCCAACAAGGCGCAGGTAAGGAAATGGTAAAATTACTCGTATAGTGGGGACTTCTTTTCGATAAAGACAGAAAATGAATTCTTTATTGGTTAACTTATTATTGGATCCTGTTGTTTCACACCGATACAAAAAAAAAAGAAAAGAGATGTTTAAGCGGACTCCACGGCAGCGCGTGCGTGGGATTGCTATGATGACAGTCATTGACCACTAGTAGATGTATTGTGTGCCATACTGTTGAGAGATGGTAGTTTTTTCTCTGCTTCAACACACTGTTGCGGAGGATATCACAGGTGGTTGGTTTTCCATTACTCCATGAGTTAAAAGTAGCTGGTATCACTTTGAAACTGCTAGAATCACGAGGGAAATGTCATTTTTGTATTATATATTCAAAACCATTGAGAGAGTGCTTTCAAGACAATCAGACGCTATGAGAAAATATCTGCGCGTTCGTGGTTTTTTTAGGGTGCGATGATTACGTTCCTAACGGTGATGGAAAAATTAACATATGAATGTGTGGTCAACAATAATAATAATAATTAAATGCCAAGTTCTCTTACTTTCTGTATCAAACAGTGAGTCTGTTTTCTAATATCATTTTTTCAAATGCGTATCGAGGTTTAGGAGGCACAATGTTGCTTAAAACTCAACTCTCACGAAAATAACACAAATTAAGGGAAGCTTATATCGCAGCCACCATTTCCATGTGTGCAACAG
>NW_027124064.1:0-2064 GCF_001457755.1 Trypanosoma equiperdum
GGTTTAGGTTTGCATTCTCCTTTTCCATCTTTCTCTTCTTCCCATTTGCAGTTATTGCCCGCTGTGCAGGTTGAGTTTGTATTGTGAGTGCCACATGCCTTAGCCTCTGTGTTCTTGCTATTTGTTTCTGTTTCACCGGTTGTTTCTGTGCTTATTGGAATTTCCACTGCTGAGCTGACGCTTGCTGCTTTGCTCCGTAGCTGTCGTAGAAATTGAGACCTTATGGCAGCTGCTGCCGCTTTTGCTTCTCTGGCCTCCAGTTTGATTTTAAGGCCGAGTAGTGTCCTGTACCAAGGAAGTTTTTTTAGTGCAGATTCGCCTTCAGTTTTGTAGTTTGTTATTTTAACGCAAATGCCGCCATTTTGCTGACCATTGCAGCCCGTGCCCTGGTATGCTCCTAAATAGCCGTCGTTGTTGTTCGTTGTTGTTAGCCGCTTGACTCCTTGCAGCAGTCTCCCTATGGCGGCTGAAGTTGCTTTGCCTGCTGAGTGTTTACCGCACTTTTGGCTGATCTTTTGCATGTCACTCGGGCTTGGTGCTGTCGTGCCGTCGTCCCACGCTGTGGTTATTGTCAGCCCGGTGAAACACACTTCCTCGACTCCTGTTGTTTGGTCTTTGTAACAGCAACACATAAGGGCTGCCAACACTGTTTTGGGCATTGCCGATGAAGTCAGTGTCGCACTATCACACGCTGCCGTTCGTTGGCCTGTTGCGGCCGCTCCGAATATGTTTTGTACGGTGTAAGTTGCTTCTTTCGCCAATTTGTCGCCGTACACCGCTTCTTTGAGTAACTCGTTGAGGGTTTTGTCGCTGAGGCCGTCGTTCTGAGCAGCTGTGTTGCCTGCTTCCTCCATCGCTGCTGCTGCCTCTGCAGAAATGAGTATTACTTGGTTTCTTGCTGCCACCGCTGAGGCGGCTTTGAGATCCTTCAGTCCGCTTTTTTTATTTCTGCGTCTTCCTCCTTTGCCTTGACTGCTTGTAATGCTTTTTTCCATGTCGGCCATAGCTTGTTGTAGCCCTTGTTTTTCTGGTTGGCTTTGTCTGCGTCTTCTAATACCTTTAGCGGTTCGTCTTTCTCTATGAACATTTTTTGCCAGCTTTCTTTCGCAACCGTCATATTCAGTTTCTGGATGTAGTCATAATCGGCTTCACTGGTGTCGCTGATGGTTGGCAGTTGCAATCCGCCTTCTGCTGTTGCCACTATGTCACACAAGGCGCTAAATACTTGAGCGTTTTCCGCTTGTTGAATGTTGGCAGCAGATGCGGTTTCTAGAGTTTGTACCGTTAGAACTACTATCAAAAGGTGTGACAGTATTGGCGTCATTCTGCTATCGTTATTCTCTACAATTTAAATACTTTACTGTTAAACTTGAGGCTGCGACGAGTTATTCACAACAGAGAAAAATTATAACTAAAGTTAACCTTCAGTGGTGAGGTATCTTTGTCATACTAGCTTAAACGAAACCGTATTTTTGTCCCTGTCAACAAATATAGCTGCCGGGTGAATTTGTAGCTTATGTGCTCCTGTACCGCGGCTACAATTTGTTTTTCCTTTTGTGAGTGGCCTATAGTTTTTGGCTGTGTGTGGTATTCAACGGTTATTCTATACATTTTCATAGTAACAATTTCCAGTGCCAAAAATCTATTCGTTTTGTAAGATTGACATGGCATTAGCTTTGAACATCGGTTGCACGCCAAATTATGCGCAGATGCCCTTCGTTAATTATTGACATAAGGGTCCACCATCATAATAAAAAGCACGGTGGTCAGTAACACCTCTATGTTACCATATATACATTTTTGAGTGAAATTGTTGTAATAACAACGGGCATCTCCTCTTCCTCCTGATATATTATTCTACTAATTTTGTTTCTTCATTCTTCATTTTCTTTCCTTCTATCTCATCTACCGCTTCAATCACTGTGCATAATGTAGTAACTCCATCTGCTCTCTGTACATGTCTCACTATCTTTCTCTCCCTCTTTTTCTTTTTTCTTTCATTCACTAATAATTTTCCTCGTGGTTTCCACTCCATTTTTTACCCACTTCAACATCACCCTTGCC
>NW_027124861.1:0-617 GCF_001457755.1 Trypanosoma equiperdum
CCAGACCGATAGCATCTCGGGGCTCTTCGGTGATGGCTGATGGCCGCGCCAGTGGGTGGAAACTCCCACGAAGGGACGAAGAAAATTTCAAAAAAGAATATGCACTATTTAAAGCGGGTTCCGGGTCGTTATTATTCGTTTTCTGCATACTGTCATAAATTAAGTTAGTAGTTCTAGTTTTAAAGGATATTTCTTCCAATAAAATTACATTGTTGCTCACACTTGTTGGTAAATATTACTATGTGTGATGAAAAAACTTCTGTGTCACTGTACAGTTACACAGTTCCTCCCCCATGTTTCTTCGTCTTCTACTGCTGCTTCTTTGCCACTAAAATAAGAATTCGCTATCAGATTAATAACCAGAAATGCCACCGCTATCTCAGATGTAGCACCTATCCATTTTTGAGTAAAATTCTGGGTATCATAAGCTCCGTAAGATATATTAATTTCTTCTTCGTTTTGCTGCTGGCACAGCAACATTTCACTTTCGATTTTCTGTCCTTCTTTTTTGCTTCCTGTCACTCTTTCTGAGAATGAGGTGACGGCTTCGCTTGACCTGTACAACCGACTCTCTTTCCATGATCCCCTTGTGTATGACGATGCCTATCACGATAATT
>NW_027124861.1:627-847 GCF_001457755.1 Trypanosoma equiperdum
CGGCTTCGCTTGACCTGTACAACCGACTCTGTTTCCATGATCCCCTCGTGTATGACGATGCCTATCACGATAATTGTGTTTGGGCATGCAAATATTCTATTTCGTTCTCCCTTTCCGTTACCTTTTGAATAATATTTTTCTTTCTTTCTCACTCACTTTCGTAATCCCATTGCACTAGCGCTAGTATATTCAGCACTTCTATTTTCGGTCGCCTATTTAT
>NW_027124861.1:857-2032 GCF_001457755.1 Trypanosoma equiperdum
CGTATATACGTACACTCACAACACACTCTCTCTCTCTCTTTAATATTATATATTTGTTAAAAAGTGTGAATATAAGTACTGTATTTGATGAGAAAAATTAGACATTACTTCACGCTTATCCAATTCTTCCACGCATATCTCTCACAGCTCATTATTAAAATGCGCCTTCAGATTAAAAACGAGTCGTGATCATTTTCAGCGTTGAATCTATCCATTTTGTAAATACGGGGTAGAACAGGCTTTTGCTGCACATGCATCGTTTTTCTTGTGTTTTTCGATTCCGCCTCCGAATGCTTTACTCTGTATTTTTTCCTTCTATTTTATCTTCGCACTGCTCCTGCGTGTGGCATAGTGACACAATTTGCTTTGTACAGCACACATGCTTCCTCTCCCTCAATTTAACTTTCTTTTCCTTCTTTTTCGATGATGTCAGTCGACATGTTTGTGTCATAAACTCTTCATATTCCATATAATACTTTTTTATATTCATCACCTCCTTATTTTTTCTTTCGTTCTCCATTCTTTAAATAGTGTTCCTGTGGTTCTCTCTCAGTTTCTTATTCTTTCTCACTGTCACACCAGCTCACTTACTCTTATTGCACGTTAACCATTGCCGTAAGTGTTTCTATTTGTCAGCTCATTCATTACTATCACTATTTTTATTATAATATTTGTATATATACACTCTCAAAACTCTCCTATTATTACTATTATTTAAAAAATAAATTAAACTAAATTAGAATAGCACACATTTTTCACACACTATTATCCTACTACTTTACACCCATATGCCACTTGCATACACATGTTACTAATAGTCGCACATTTCAATCATGAAGTGTTGAAATATATCAACGTTTAGCAAATATTAGCAAGTTATTACAAAAATAATTTTCTTAGAAAACAACATATTTATAATTAAAAATACCTAAAATTCTACAAATCCACAAAGCAGCAGCCATCACAGCAAATTTTTTATTGACAAAAAAACGAGAATCTTTTCATTCTTTTCCATCCTATTTCTCAACCATCTTTGCAGTCTTTTTTCTCCTTTTCTGTGCATTTTGAATCAGTTTTTAATCATTTCCACCGGCTTTTTCTGCTTTTGCTGCCTCCTTTTTGCCTTACTCGCTTAATGTGCACTTTTTATTTTCCTCTCCAGTCTTGTTATATAT
>NW_027124861.1:2042-5877 GCF_001457755.1 Trypanosoma equiperdum
CGAGGTTCCTTTGTTAATTTGTTTTTCTAATTCTCAAATCTTGCTCTCTAAAACTTTGGTATTAAGGTCTTTGTAATGAAAAAAGATGCGGTAAAGTTGAGCTATGTCGCTGATTGTACCGAGGTTCTTTGGGTTATTTTCGTCGCCACTTATCCCTTTAGGAATCTCTTCGTTGTTTATGTTAGTTTTCAGCTTCTTGTCGTATGTAGTCTGGTCGGTGTATGCGGCTGTTAGTTTGTTTGCTATGCTGGGATCGCTACTTGCGTCGTTAGCCGGCTTGTCTAAGAAGAGTAGACGAGCAATTGTCTTGAAGTCTTCGTCGGTGTGGAGGCTTTTTAGGTCCAGCAGAGTGAAGGCGGGTGGTGGATTTGCTGTTGCTACCAATGCAGCGTGTGCTGCGTGCAGCAGTGGCTGCCTTGGCGTCATCCCTGTTGCTGACGCTGCGCCCCGCTGTTCAAGTCCACAAGCTCCTATAGTTAGAAAGCCCCCAGAAAGGGAAGGGGGCGTGGTTATATCGCCCTGGCTACCGTCGTCGAGAAGCTTGCTCGACGCCTTTGCAGAGTTTAAGTCGCACCCAGTGTCGTCTGCAGTTATTGTGCCGGTTGCCCCATTGCCTCTGTTGTCGATTTTAAAGCCGGTGGTCGTTAGTTTTGACGGCGCCGCTGTTCCCGGTGTTACTGGGTCTTGCGTTAATTTGCAGCTAGGCTGGGCTACGTCTAGTGCATTCCGCCCGCTTATTATGCCTGTCTCTGCGTCGCCACTGTTTAGGCAGCCTTTGGTTGAAGAAGCGACGCCAGCGGCAAAGGTCATGAATTTGTCTATCGCCCCCTGTAGTCGTGCGGTGTCTCGTGTCGTCGTCAAAATCACTTCTGCTTCTAAGTTCGCGGTTGTTTCTGTCAGCTTGTTGATCTTTGTTTCGTAAAGCTCTGCGATTGCTAGCTGGTCCGTCGCTGGGCGGCCGCCGGCTTTTTTCCCTACTTATATTTGCAGCTTTAGCAGCGCTGTTTGCAGATCCCTTGTTGACTTGTGGCTATTTTTTATCCTTTGCAGCGCTAACTGCTGTATTTTGTCTAGATCTTTTGTAGTGTCACAGAACTCCTCCCAGTTTTGCTTTTTGATTGTGCCAGCCGCAAAGGCATCTGCTCGACGCATTGCTATTACGCCGAGAAGTATTGTGAATGAGGCAAGGAAGTGCGCCTTCACAACTAGTTTATTGGTGTCTTGTTCTTTATTTCGCGTCATGGTGGTCCTGTCGCAGTTAAATTCAAGAAATAAAAGAAACGATGAGCATTTTCACCCGTTTGGCGGCTGGGAGTTATGAGCTGTTGGTGGATTGGCTTACACCGCTGTGATATCTGAAGGCTGTTTTCCCGTGTGCCTTAGGTTTTTTCTGACTTCTGAATTAGGTTGTAGCGATTTTCTGCATTGTATTTGTTATGGAGTTGTTTAGACACAACTTCAAACCTTTACCTGCTGTTCTTGTCAATGCCTAAAGTAGCTCGCACGAGAAAGGACGTCTGATGTGTCGTTACTTGGGGTCAGCCTTAAATTTTGAGGTTATACAAGTATATAAAAATTTGAGTGTTGCGTTGTGCAAATCTTCTTCATTATGTTTGTCTCCATTTTTACGGTAAGTGGCATTGCTTATAAAATAGTAAAGGTTTTTCCGCTAATAAATTCACTTGCGGTGGTTTTAGATTGGCTTTATGTGGCGTGACCATGCGACGATGCTATGCTAATCGGTTGAAAATATCATATAGTTGTTTTGTGGCGTTGGCTACAATCCCAGTCCTTTGGAATATTAAAAGTATTCCTGCATTATTATCCTATACACCAGTTCAACTACTATTTTCCCCACTGCTCTCATTTATTTTTGTGTAAATTCTACCGGTTTCGTTGCCAGTTGTTTTGTTTGTCTGCGGCTCGCTCAGAGTTTCAGTGCTATTGCTGTAGCTCACGTTGTTATTACATTAACCTAAAACATTTGTGTTTTCCATACCGATGTTTTTTAAGAGGAATGTTTGTCTACATTAGAAATTCATAAAAAATGCTTTTACTTCTTTTTATACGTTTATTATTTTTTACGTGCACCATGACTGCTTCTGTTGGCTCCATTTCCATTTTATACAATTTTTTGTTTTGAACTTGGCGACACAGAAAGGTGTAAAGGTGATTGAATTACTGTATAAATTAACTATTTAATGTTGTTTTCAGCCTGGTGATGTAAATGAAAATGCACATATATAAAACGCATTACTTCTAATCTACTAAACGTGCAACTCCGACAAAATTTTCAACCCGTTATATACTTTAATCTAGAAACCAACAAAAATATTACTTTTGTCTAATAGCTTTATTGATTCACCAAATTGTAGGGATTACACTTTAGACTAGTGTTTCTACATTACTTTGTAAGGCAATAAAGTTTCTATTTTTGATTCTTCTGTGCGGGTTAACCGCGTTCTTCATCTTTCCATTATTCAGTTTACATGTAGTGCTGGCTTTCCAGCATCCATTAAAGTTTTGTAAAGTTTTTAACTGCTTTTTTTTGTTCTTGTCGATCGAATGTGTTAATTCTGTGTCAGTAAGAAATCTTATATAAAATTTACGATCTTTGAATAGGATTAGTTTCTTTCCTGTTTACAAGTATGTAAATGCTGGAGATTCACTACAGACTATTTCCACCTCATAAGAAACTCCTCTAATCATTCACATATTTTCTATTTTAAGCATCTCCATAATTTCCCTCTCTTTCTGCACACAATAACTCACTTTAAATCTCAGTATTTAATTTCTTCTCCATAACATATTCTATTGCTGCTCATAAATGTATGACATTATTACTATAAATGATGAGACGAAGATATCGATATTATTTCGTACTTATCTAATCCTCTCTTGTCTCCTTCGACTTCTGCGTCTTAACAGTTGGACATTGCCTGTACCACCAGATAAAAAACTACAGATGCTACCATTTTTTGCAGTAGCATATATCCACTTTAAATCAACTATTGGGTATCATTGCACCCCTTTCATCTATTAATGTTTTTGTACCTTCGGGTATTATTTTATTTCATTGCGTATTTTATAAATTATTTTCAGTCCTTTATCGCTAATTCTGTGCATACCGTAGCGAAAACTTTTGGCCTGAACAATACACTCTGTCCCTCCTTCATTGTCACTTCCATCGCCTCCTTGTGTACGATGATACCCATTCTCATGTTTGTGTATCACACTGCGCATTTTCTTTCTTCATCCATCTCCCCCACTTACTCCTTCTGAACCCTTTTCAATGTTTTAGGTGTTTCTGTTTCTCTACTCACTCGCTTATTAGAATTTTTGTTATTATAATATTTTTATATACACACTCAAAACACTCTCTTATTATTATCATTATTATCATAACAATAACAAGTGTACCTAATTTAACAAAAAACCCAAATTATAATGTCACTAATTTTTCATACACTGTCAGCCAAATAATTTACACATATAGGCCAATATCGTGCACATTTTACTGTTGTTTTATTTTATTACAAAATGTTAAAATATATCAAATATCAGCAAGAAAAAGAGGGGGAAAAATCCTAAAAAAGCAAGGCCGCAAATGCAGCAGAAACCACACTGAGGGCGAATTGTTTGTTTGCTAGAATAGAAGAATCTTTGCAAGTTTCACCTTCCCACTTGCAGCTACTGTCGTTTTCGCAAGCTTGTTTGTTAGTGCCGTGTTTTGCACACTTCTCTTCATTTTTTCCATCTGTCCCTTGTTGTTTTTCTGCTTACTTTTCTACTTGTTTTTTCCATCCTCACTCAATACGCATTTTGGTTCTTCTTT
>NW_027124861.1:5887-7751 GCF_001457755.1 Trypanosoma equiperdum
CTTGCAAATTTGTTCTGTTGTTTTTGTTACAATTTTGACTTTGTTTTTCGCTTCTTGCAACTCCTTTTCTTGGTTTCTAATCTTTACATTGTTGAGGCGGCTATAGTAGGTGAGTACCTCTGATAGTTGGTTTGCATCGGTTATTGTTTTTAGTTCCACTTCTGTTGTGCCGTCTTCTTTGGGTATCGGTACCATCGTCTTTTCTATGTCAAGTCAGAGGCTGGCTGCTTTTGTTGTATCTTTGCCATACTTTGTGTTTATTATTTCGTCGGCCTTTTCTTCCGCAGCATCCTTGTCCACCTCACCTGTTGGCTGCGTTAAAAGTTTGATTAGTATTGGTCTGACTCTGTCCGCTGTTGCGCTCTGCTTGATTATTTCTAGTTCGGCTGTTTTGAACGCACTCGCGTCGTAGTCCTCTATTTGCTGGATATCGTACGCCGCTGCCTTGACTAGGTCATCGGTTGGCCTGTTGTCGAGTTTTGAGGCGCTGCTATAGGATTTGGCCGTTCCTGTGGTTGTCCCTGTCACTGATATGATTCCCGCTGCTAGTGTCGTGCCGCCGGTGTAAAAATTGTTTGTACCGCCGGCGCTTCCGACGTCAAACAGCTTGCATTTTGTACCGTCGCCTCCTTCGTTAGAAAAAGCGTTGCCATGCCTTATTATTTTTTTTGAATCCGCCGTTTTCTACAACTGCGGCTGTTAGCTTTTCCGTGGCTGGCGCAAACTGAGTGACAGGCTTGTCGCACCTTTGTTGCGCTATATAGGCGTGCCCGCCTGTGCCTGGAGTTGAGGAAGCCAGACAGTACATGCTGTTGTCAGTGTGACCGGTCGTTTTAAGTATGGCAAACGTCTGTGCTATATGTCCGCTGAGCTGTCCTACGACTGCGGCTGCGGTTGTTAGCGTTGTTGTTTGTTCTTGCAGTTCCTTTCTGGCCGAGATTGCTTGTCGGACCGTGTCTAGTTGCAGTGCTTGTACTGCTATTGTGTTTTCTTCGTCCGTGTTTTTTTCTGCAAAAAATTGCAGCTTTAGTGCGGCGGTACTCGCTTTCTCTGCTGCAGTTGCTAGAGTTGCCAGTATGCTGAGCGCCCTTTCAATTGGTTTGTTTAGTTGCGCGCCGAGTTCGCAGATCGGCTGCCATGCACCGTGAGCTAGAGGTTCCGTCGCCGTCTGCGTAGGAGCTGGTAATATGAGGGCCGCTGCTGCTACAGCAATTAAAAGGCGTTTCTTCAACATGTCTGGGCTTCTACAGGAATAAGATATCCCGGCTTGCGTTGGGCATCGGTGAAAAGTTGTCTTCTTGTGCGTTATTCGTAGCTGCAGTTGCTTATAGAGAGTATATAAGACACTTCTTTCGTTCTTTAAGCTTTATTGTGCGCTGTCGTTTGCTGTTCGGTTGTTTTATTTACAACTTTTTAGCCACAAAAAAATTCCCCTTCCCTTTACTCTTTTACCACAAATATTTCTGCATGAAAAACGATTTCCCCAAATTTACCGTGTAACTCTCAATTATATATATCTCTTTCGTCATGAATTTCAGACATTTCAAATCTCCACACCAGATAATATTTTTCACAATAAATTTTGCTCTTTTATCCCATGCAATTGATTGCTCAGGAAAATGGATGAATGGAGCTTCTCCAATTACCCCACTATTGGGAATAAAAAAAACTCTCTTCATAATCCAATCCAATCATTCCTCTCTTCAAAACAAATCTCTGTCCAACAGCTTCTTCCTGAATTGCACTCCATATTAACAAAGGTTTGTATATACTCTGTTCCGACCACCACTCATCGCTTACTTTCAATAATCCTACAAATGCATATTCAAACCTCCTAAATGCCCAAACTCTGGCTATCAAACCA
>NW_027124861.1:7826-7946 GCF_001457755.1 Trypanosoma equiperdum
AGGAAACTTGTCTCTCTTTGACAATGTTCCACTCACTAAACTTATCTTCTTTCTCAGCACTATTTTTTATAAAATATTCCACAGAATCCTCATACTTACAACGGTCCGATATTGTAACAT
>NW_027122990.1:0-114 GCF_001457755.1 Trypanosoma equiperdum
TTTTTTTTCTTTACTTCGTGCACCCACGCCCTTTTTACACATAAGTTTCGGAAACTCAATTATTTCTCTGCCAAATGTTCATTTTTTTTTATTTTATTTTATTTTTTTTAAATT
>NW_027122990.1:138-475 GCF_001457755.1 Trypanosoma equiperdum
GTGGGAATATTTGGCACTTAAAAACTTATACACCTTCCTTATTGTATATAATAACTTCATGGTAAAAGTAAAACAATATAGTTAAATAATAACCTCATGAGAAAACATAAGCGCAAAACATTCTAGACGCAAGCTTTTAATAAAAGTAAATATATTAAAATGAAGAAAAGGAGAGAGAGAAAGCGAGATAATAAATGGAAATAGAGCGAGATAATAAATGGAAACTAAGCGGATGCACGGAAAAAAATTTTTTTTTAAAAAAGAAGAGAAGAGGAAAGTTATCCTCTCCATGCATAAACTTACAAATTTGCGACTGCACAATATATATATATATATA
>NW_027122990.1:499-1046 GCF_001457755.1 Trypanosoma equiperdum
TAATAATAATAAAACACACATAAGCACGCACATATAAATATAAACATACATGCACATGCAACGTCTATACGCCTGCTTCGCTTTTCATCAAGCTCTGATGAATTAAAACGAAGAGGAAATTTTGCAACAAAACAAAAAACAAAAAAACAAAAAAAACGTGTTTCGCCCAAAGTAACACCCGCTTCGGTTGGTTGAAACGATACATTTCGTGTAGGTGTCTGTCGATCATACATTTAACGTTAATCATTTAACGTTAATTATTTTTTTTCCTCTTTTATTTATTTTCCCCTCCTTTCCTTTTATTTCTTAAATGTTGGCCTCATGATCTTGAGAAGTGTGACAGTTAATTCTTTGTTTGTTATTTAGGTGTTGTTTTTATTTGTGTTGTTTTGTTTTGCATAACAACACCATAAAACAGCTGCAGAATTTTCCCTTTGACCACCATGTGTTAAATAAATAAATAAACAGGAAGAGAGGGGAGGAAAAAACAACAACAACAACAAAAATTAGAAAGAACACCAGAGTGTGTGTGGAAGAAAGTTTACTC
>NW_027122990.1:1056-1848 GCF_001457755.1 Trypanosoma equiperdum
TTTGTTTTGTTTTGTTTTGCATAACAACACCATCAAACAGCTGCAGAATTTTCCCTTTGACCACCATGTGTTAAACAAATAAATAAATAAACAGGAAGAGGGGGGAGGAAAGAAGAAAAACAACAACAACAACAACAAAAAGAGGAGGAAAATTAGAAAGGACACCAGAGTGTGTGTGGAAGAAAGTTTACTCAACTTTATTATGATATAATACTAATATTAATATTAATATTTTTAAATATATAAGTAAATATAAGTGTATATATATATATATATTTTTTTTTTTTTAATTATATATTTATTTATATATTTGTTACTTGGCGTTTTAACAGTAATGTTTCCTCTTGAGTGAAGGTGTTGAGAAGTTCTACCCGCTGTTGATATTCCTCCGCTTCAATTTGGTTTCTGAATTGCATTTCTTTGCAAAATATATCACGACGTAAATACGCGTACCGTAAAGTTTCATATCCCTCCGCTAACCGATGTAAAAGTGCGCTGTCAAAACCGAAAGAATTGTTGGAGGACCTTCGCATAACTGAATTTACACAAGAGGAATTCATTTAATACATGCGATGATTTGCCTTTGTTTATCTTTTCTTTTATATATATATATATAAATATAAAAAAAACAAATAAAGAAAGAAGAAGTGAATGTAAATATATAAACGTCAATATACGAAACTCACAAACAATTATAAGATGCGTGAAGTTTAAATTGAAAATCGCTAATAATGACCACCATACATATAACACACACACACACATATAAATATATATATATATATATATATA
>NW_027122990.1:1858-1935 GCF_001457755.1 Trypanosoma equiperdum
CCACACAAACTTGTACATATATATACATATATACATATGTATATATTTATTTTTATTTTGTATGTTCATTTATATTT
>NW_027122990.1:1945-2155 GCF_001457755.1 Trypanosoma equiperdum
ACGTGAAGTTCAAATTGAAAATCGCTAATAATAACCACCATACATATAACACACATATATATACAAATATAAATGAACATACAAAATAAAAATAAAGCAAGTACTAATAAATAAATACATATAAATATGTACAAATACAGGTATACGCGCATGCATATGAAATGGTTCATTTTGTTTTACTTCACATGAGTTTTATGTTGACGCTAAAAT
>NW_027122990.1:2165-3024 GCF_001457755.1 Trypanosoma equiperdum
ATTTGTATATATATATTTATATATTTATTCTCCCAACGCTAATAACAGGAAACCAACCACATGTCATTGCAACCTTCGCACAATCCACTTACAAAAATAAAAAAAAAGGAAAAGATCCGAATAATTTGGAATCGCAGTGACTGCATTTCCCTACAAAATTCCCCGTGTACTTCAATTATATATTAATTATATATAAAAAAGGGGAGGAAATGTTCACCTACTGCACAAATTTTACTCCCTTATTTTCATATATTTTATTTTTTTTTGCTCAATTCCACGCCGCTTCTGTGAGTGTTCAAATAATAATAATAAAAATAATAATAATAACAATAATAATAATAATAATAATGCAAAAGGCAGCAGTACTTACTCATATATATATACATATATAGAAATATATTGGATAAAAGAAATGAGATGGTTATGAAAACACAAAAAACAAAAAAAAAAGAGCGCTTGAATAAAATGTTGAAAGTGGCGGATAATGTGAAGAGGAAAAGTTAAGAGATTTGACATGAAAACTTTTTTTAAAAAAAAAAAGAAAAAGAAAAGGAAAAACAAAGCGGCCGTCACAGACACGCACTTTTTTTTTCTTTCTTTTCTTCCTTCCTTTCCTTATTCATCCCTTTTTTGGTTGCCGCTGTTGTTGTTGTGTTGTGTTGTGTTGTGTTTTTCAATTTAATTCAATTCAATTTAATTTAATTTAACTTAATTCGAGAGCGATAACTTAACACCCAACGTGTTAATGTCCCGTTTGTTTGGCAGCCGTCACTGCCACAAAAAAAAGAAAAACATGACTCGCACACAGGCGCTATAATATAATAATTATCTAATATATATATATATATATATATATATA
>NW_027124378.1:0-6227 GCF_001457755.1 Trypanosoma equiperdum
TATATGTATTTCATGTGCGTTGCTGCTTCTTTGCTACTGACATTTCATTACTAATTATGGAGCTGCTTTGGAGCCTTGTTGTGGAATTGGTGGCATAGTCGTCGGCGTGACTGCTGTGGTGACAGACGCATGGCAACAATGCAACTCAGGCATCTGCGCCTTGGAAGCTGCTTCAACGTACCCATTACGTGTGGTGCAGCACTCAACTACCCAGGCGAGGCACGTCGTGTCATAACATCCCTGTGAGTTTGCGTGGTTGCACAATTTGGTGGGTGCAGGCCCGTGGGCATCCAATAGCTGCCCGTTCTCAGCTTTCAACGAGCTTAGAGCACGACTCCCACAGTAAACTGGTTGTAAAGAGAACAAACAAGCTCTCCCTGTCCCATATTATTTCACGTTAATGAAGGAGGACGGCCACACAAACTCTCTCTCTCCCTCTTTTTGTCCCTCCACCCCTGTCCCACCACCTCGAGACTTTTGGGTGGAAAATTCACCTACGGACTCCACACGACATTGTGAATCCCCAGCATCCCCGTCACAGCTGTGGTCATTAGACACACTACAGGTAATGTAGCTTTCTGGGGGTAACATTTATTTAATAGGGTTGATAACAATCAAGAGTATTTCGTGCGTGTCATTAACCAAGTGAATGACGGGCAGCCCTTTCAGACCCTTCCTTTGAGACATCACAATATCGTAGTTATCAAACCCGATTCAGGGACATGGATACCTCAACTCTAGAGGGAGAAGAGGAGATCCTCTAGGGGACAGCGGTTGTGGATGTATAGAAACTACCCTATCATGATTCTCTAGGCTGTACCAGCCGCTTGCCTTTAGTTCACTCGCAAGGAGGAATGCAAAGCAGTTTTCTGCCTGCCAAATGTTATCGATAGAAACCCCCTCCCTCCCCACCAACCACGCAAAACACCAGTACCTATATTTCAACAGCGGTTGACCCGATACTGCCCTTAAACGGAACAAAAGGTGGCGAAGATGAGATATTTCAGAGCGATGGTGTCCTGCAAGCGGAGGCAGTTGATCGTGGGGAAGGTGGTCCAGTACATCAAACGAGGAATGAAGTGGGCGTGTCAGAGAGGCGAAAAGGGGGGGAAACCCAATGGTAGGGTTGAAAAAAAAAAAAGAAAACGGGTCCACAGAGGCCCCAATATCTGTTGCATAACTGCTTGCTTAAGTTTGCACAACCACACCGAAATATTCATAATTAATAAATGTTTTGTCTGCGACCCGCCATTAGCGATCAAAAAGGGAGGCAAGTAAGGTAAAATATGATAAGACAAGTCAAACCAAAAACAAAAAAAGGACGGTGCGTGCAATATTTCTCTTTACCCGTCTGTTCATGGTGCCAATTTGCTTAAGTTATTTTGAAGAGCAGCAAATATAACCCCTACCGCCTGACACGTGTGAGTGTCCCTAGCGTGTTGGGCAGCCTTTACATACACATCGATGCTACCGACGGTACACATAAAACCCAAGGGGGAAGCACCAAAAATATCAGCACAACCGGCGCCACACTGGCGTCTCCACACACCAGAGGCGCAATATACGAGTGGGAAGTGCCCTTAAGAAAACTGTGGTTATGGCACAAGATACACAGCACCCAGAACCCGCTCAGAATATACAAAACTTTCGGACCCTCGTCAGCATCTGTAACGAACTACAACATTACGCCCACGAAACTCCTTTAACACTTCGGAACTCACGTACATGTTTTTCACGTTTAGTTTCCGCAGACTAGGGAAGTTGGCCAACACACCGAGACAGAGGACGCTCTGGCAGCCCTTGAGGTTCAACTCTTCCACTGTAGTCATCAATGGGAATGGCGTACCACCCTCCACATTCCTGCAGAAGGAAATATCCAGCTTCACTAGGTTATTGCACTGGATGAGGCTTTGGAGGCTCCTTGGAGTAATTGTGGCACCACTCAGACTGAAAACACGCAGCTTAGGCAGCAGGGCAGCTGCATCAACAATTGCGCCGGCACTAGAGCAACTTCGGACGTCCAGCTCTTCAAGCGAAGTAATCTTAGAGAGAGAGCTCATGTTCCCTGTGCACCCACGAGCAGTGAATCCGAGCTTCACCAGACCTGGTATAGTGGCAAGTACATCAAGACACTGTTCTGTCATGCTTATGAAACTTAAATCCAACACACACAGATGAGGCAAGGAGGAAAGGACGTCCATTTGCAGACTCAAATGTCCCTGACCCCGCAAACTCAGCTCTTCAAGCGTTTCAATCCCTTCGAGGGGGAACACATCTGTTAGCGAAACAGTGGGTGCAACCTCACAGCTACTCTCCAAAGTAGAAGATTCCTCCGAATGCTGGCAAATTCTTTGGGGGAGAACCAAGTGTAGCGTGCGTAACGGAAGGCTATCGAGACCGTCCACGCAGGGTACTCCATCTTTGTGCAACCGAAGCTTTAGTTCCTTCAGCGTGGCGACTTGAGCGAGTTGGCTTAGGTCGGTCAAATTCCAACAGAAAGAAATGTCAAGTGACGTCAAGGTCTTGCTTTCACTCAGACCACCAAAACACAAATCGGTTATGCCCGTTCCACTCAGATTCAACACACGGAGCTTCGGTAAAGATCCAAGTGCATCAACACCTGCCTCTACACCTCCTCGTCCCTGGAGATTCAAGTCTTCTAGTGCTATTATCTCTGCAAGTGGACTTACATCCGTTAAATGGGGGTACTTTGTATCCGCACTTTGATCACCATCAGAACTACACTCCTCTTGCACGCAGCCGCTGGGGGCCACCAGTGGGAGGCTCAAATCCAATGCCCGTAACCGCCGCAAGCTTGCAATCGGCGCCAAACACGTTAAGTTCCAAGCATCACGCAGAGTTAGCTCCTCCAGGCCCTCCAACAGGCACAAACAGCGAAATTCGTCATCAGAGATTTGTTGGTAATGTAGCTGAAGGGTCTTAAGGGAAGGCAGTCCGCTCAAAAAATGAAGGTGCCTCACCTCCCCTTCAATATCCAGGCTCAATGCGTCGAGTGATTTCGCCTCAGCCAGGACCTCCAGGTCGCACACACCGCGACACTCGCTGAAACGGAGCTTGGCTATGGATGGGCACATGCTGATGAATTTAAAATCACTCAACTGCAGTGACATTCTCTTTACTTTCAACTCATAGGTGGCGCGCTCAGCGGAATGGGAAGAGTGTTTGTTAGAGTCCTTCACTGGAAACAGTTTAATACATGTTCTACCCTGCTGCCCCAGACGACTTAGTGCACGCCTGAAATAGGCAATCAGTTCGAGCTCAGCTTCTCCAAACTCTTCAGCAGATGCACCACATGCTTCAAAGTTGAAGCTGTTCATCAGCCTTTCCTCACTGCTTATAATATCCACCGGATGCTCCTGGCGCTGCCAAGCCCCATTCTTCGACTGGTCAAGCAGTCTGACGGTTTTACAAGCCGCTGTAGGACTCTCTGATATATTCAACTCCGCTGTACCACATGGGGGCTCGCTTTCCGCATTTTCACTTACCTTATCACGTCCAGTCAGTGAAGCAGTCCCGTGTTGGCTGAATTCCCTTCTGATCTTCTCAATTTCATGATCCACTTTATTTTGGAGTTGGAGCATGTGCTCACTCACAGTTCTTATAGTAGCCTCATTGTTAGCAACGCGGGGTAAAATGCTGCACATGTACCCGTTCATTTCTTCCACCGTTTTCAGGAGCGACTGTAAGTCAGCTGCATTGACCTCTACGACGCCGCCTGATCCGTCATTCCAAGGCTTTTCGGACATTTGCGCACAGCTGTCACGGATGCCTCTTTGCAAGACCCCAACGATTTTATTAAGCGCCTCACCGTGTTGCATGAAGTCGTTATAGTCAGCCTCTGTCGGCATGCTTGTAGCGCGTGTTAACGTCTGGATCCCGGTGAGGTCAACGTATAAAGCCTCCATCCCAGCACTCCCATACAATGCCCGCTCACACTCCTTGACCACATCTTTTAGTGGCTTTTTGTGCTCCTCGTCAACTGAAAATAACAAGCGCTTCGCAAAATCCGCAGACTCATCGGATGGTGAAAGTGTGTTATCATCTTTACAGCAATCACCTGCACCCATCCCTGTACTGTACATGCTGAGAGCCCTTACAATATCCGCTGCACTGAACCAGCTGGTGCCATCCGTAGAACGGACCACGTGAATGGGATAGCCATTGTATCTCACACAAAGTGGATTCCCACCCATGAATATATCTGGTTGTGTCATTCTTGAATATTTAGACGTATTTTACTAGTACGAACAACGGATTATGTGCTATTTAAAAAAACGAGCGGGTAGGAACAAAGGTGGGGTAGACAACTGGATAGGAGAGAATTGACGGAGTTACACACGGTTGTGCGCCATCGCCGGTCTCCGCTAGACAAGCACGATCTATCATTAGTACGTTCTTTTCATGAAAAAGGAGTGGAGTGTTGCGCTGCCAAAAATAAACTAAGACACGTCATATTATGCCGAAACAAAAGCCATAACATGATATTATTTTTAAAGCTGCGGCACATAACGAAAAAATGTCGGATTCATGACCATGGAAAGGCAAGCTCGAACACGGGCACGGTTTGCTGCCGTCGAACTGTTATCCACAGATTGTGCTGCCAAGCCAGCATGAAACAAAGAACCGGTAAAACTAGGGTGTAGTATTCAGCACATGTGCGCCAACCTACACGGTTTGGTCCGTGACGGTGGGAATACACATTTCCTGAACCGCTGCATGACTCTCAAATGCGCACCGCCACGAGGGGCTACAGTGCAAGAAGCAACCAAAGGCGTCACCACCCGGAAGCTGAGTTCTCAGTGCCCTCGACCCTTCCAGTGGTTACACCTTTAGCAGGGCACCTTGTTACTACCCTGGACTCGGAGGCACGATTCCACGGTTCTACTCCCGACTCATTCTGAGTCTCTCTCGCTTGTGTCCTCGCTTTGTTAATTGATAACTTTTCCCACTGGACGGCAGCTTCTGCTGATTGCAAACCCTCTCTCCGCCTCTGCTTGCATCGAATTTTAACGCAGGCCACGTGTGCCAAAACGCGCGGGCCTCTTCACTGCCTATGAAAACAAGGCGTGCCACACCGACGTGAAGCAGCGGTCCTCTCACATTTGTCGTCATGCCACTTCTACACTTCACAAACTTGTCTGCGGAGGTCCGATGGCACAAACATCAGAAGCAGGGTCCTCCCCCCTACCGCACACGGACGTAAAAACACTTAGATATCACATCTCAAGCGTGGCTACATGTGCGGCATTTATCGGTTTCTTCTGTTTCGGCCTCCCCGTGGTACTTCTTCACAAACCCAAGAGTTGGAGTGGCGCTGCCCCACACACTCCACAGCAGAGGACTTGCTTATTACAACATCAGCTTCCCCCTCACATTGCTCAACAAAAGGCACCGACCAAACAGCTTGTGTGACGAGCGGCTCGCCGTTACTATCTACGGGGCCCTTCAATGAAGAGGTTGGAAACTACGAAACCGTTTCGCGTCAACCTTGCTCAATCACACTGGCCGCTGTTGAGCCGACGCCACACCTCAGAACACGCCAAAGGGCGACGCGCCAACGGTGCGAGACGCCTTGATAAGCATTATAACGTTGCGCCGTCATACCTCCAGGTTTGACTGTGTCTGGGGACCCACACACCGAGGCAAACGGGAGGCCAACAGTAACGCAGTGGGGAAACAAGTAGTCAGGCGGAGAGCACAACCTCTTTCCCGAAGGGCGTTTGACAGAGCAGGCATATGGCATCACGGTGAAGCGGCGGTGCTAAAAAAAAGTGTTGATGTGGTCACCCACCAACCGAACCAAAAAAACAGGGACACCTGCAGTTTGAGTAGCGCGGCCTTGATTTCGTAATGTTGGGAGAAAGAGGGGAAGGACTTGCAATGTGGGCGCTTAATCAAGCCATTGATCCAACCCCTCAGTGCCGTACAGCGCCAACGCACACATAAGAAACACATACACACGTAGGATGCTCAAAAGAACCGCAACCACTTCGACCCTGCTGCCTGGAAAGCGGGGCAACCGTGAGGATTGTCTTCACCCTCTGAGCGAGGCGGAGCAAGCAGCCAAAGCCAGCTCAGTGGCAGCGGCTCGTTCAAACACCTACCCAGCAACAGACAATAGCTAAAAAACTCAACGTCCAACTATCCCACCAACACTTGGGTAAGATCGGACACCGCAAAATCCACCCACCACCAGCCCCCCCCCC
>NW_027124378.1:6240-12989 GCF_001457755.1 Trypanosoma equiperdum
CGGAGCGGAGGCACATGTGCAGCGCACCTATACAAGGACCTCATCAACCATTATATCGCCAAAATTGATTCCTCCCCTCCATTGATTCTGCCATGCGGATCTGAACGAAGGAAGCCGTTGTCTCCACGTATTGCCTTCCCTCCCCGCCCCCTGCCAATAGCTCTTCGTCGTGAGAGTTCCATCAACTTCGGTTCCACGGGTTGGCGCTGCATAGACTTCCCGGCTGGTCGCGTGTTACCACTCGGTGTCACGCATTCTGCAGCGACCGCAAAATGTTTTTGCTGTCCGAGTTAGCACATCGCATTGCGGCAGGCGGACCCACACACGAAGCCAATAGACACCAGCTGGAGCAAACCCTCCGTTTCCATACCGCTAAGCTGTGCTGACCCACCAACCACGCAAACCCTGCCTATTGATTGGATGCGTCGACCACAGGCTGATACTTCACCCTCAGATGAAACCAGAGAAGGAGGCAGCGAAGGAAAGGAAGTATCTGAAAGACGTGAAGGTGAGAAAACGTTTTAGAAACACTTTGCTTCACTTGTTACCTCGTGGAGACCAAAAACTGGCCGAGTGAGACATGTACGCTGCACCGATGTAACTGAGCACAGCTGCCGAAGGTGGGGAGAGCAATGGCCCCCACTTATACTTTGTCTTAGTTGGCGACATCAGTGCGACTTCGGGAGCGTAAGGCATTGCCCGGATAGCAAAACAAGGTATAACAATTTCACATGTTTCGTGACACGCAGCAGCGAAAATGAGTTCAATAAGGACGCTTTTCTGTCTTCCACCACGACCGAACTACCGTCGCTATCTTGAGTGTGACGCGTCCGTACGGGCTGCTCACCACCCCCACCCCGACGATGGTGGCAAAGCCCACACGGCACAACGTAATGCCTGCAACAATGGCTGCGATCCATTCGGATCAAAATGGTGGGCTAAGGGTTTCGCCAGAACCCTGATAGCGGCCGTACGGACGGCGGGACATTTTACTTACGAATCTACCGATTTGTTCACTAATAAAATAACTTTCGAGACGAAGTAAGAGAAAACAAATAAACGGAACGGAACGGCGGACCCATTGCGAGGTGTTCGTGTTCAATTAATCGGACGACTGGTATATTGAGTCCGAGCTCGCGTATGTATTAAACTTGTGAGAGGGTGTCGAAGGTAAAAGGGGAAAAAACACTCCAAAATCATAACTTCAGGGAACATATTCACCAAACACAGGGACAAACGTCAGCTAGAACGCACTGAACGAAAGTCTCTTCATCTTTCTGGGCCTCCACATAATAGTCGGACGGCAAACAAAGTGGAAAGGGGGAACGTAAATTGATAAAAACATTATCCCATATCTGCTTCACTTCTTTTTCCGCCTCTGGAATATCTCTCCCCCCCCCCTCCCACATGCAAGCAAGTAGCCGAGAAACCAGAATAACATATTAGCACCAACGTCGTCAATCCCCACATGCTCAAGCCCACAAACTCATTTATCCCACCACAGAGAAGTAAAGTTGCACGTTTAACCAACAGGACCGTAAATGCAGGGGAGCAAACTTGAAGCAATGGTCGGCTGATCACTGCTTATGTATCTTTGGCGTTGCATGGTAGTGGTCCGCAACGATTCGGGCAACACACGTAGTTACTCCTTTCGCAAACGGCACATGTAGAAACTCGTTCGGCCCGTGTGCGTTGCTCTTCGGTCCCAAAACGCCGGTGACCACAAATTGCGCATCCGGAAATTTTTTCAGCAACATTGCAATAAAAGGAATGGACCCACCCATGCCCTGTGATGCGAACCCCTTACCAAAAGCCATCTCACTACCCTTATTGAGCGCCTCCACAAGCCATGGCTTTAGCCGTGGTGTCGCACAGCCGTCACCTGCATCATCCGGAGTGAAAGTTACTTTGGCGTTATATGGGGAATCAGCCTCGAGTATTCTTTTCATCGCTAGTGTGGCCTTCGTCGCGTCCACAATAGGGGGGACACGGAGGGAGAGCCGCAGCACGGTCTTGGCACGATTGACATTCCCAGCCGTTGCCGCATCAGGGAGGTTATCACCCACCACTGTCAAGCACGGTTTCCAAGAATTCCTCAGGGCTAGCTCCACAGTGTCATCAACTTCAGTAGACACGCCGGACAGAAGGGGAAACTGCTCCTTGTATGCAATTGCCCTTATTGACTGCATACTCTCCACAACATGCTGAGGGATGTCACAGTTTGCTTCGATAATTTTTACTTCACCGGTATTTGTATCTTCAATACGTTCGAGGAGCATACGGGCAATACGAAAGGAATCGGGAACAACGCCACCGGATAGGCCACTGTGCATGCCTTCCTTCATTGTTTCCACTGTAAGCATGCCACCACATACTCCTCGTAGAGCTGTCGTCAGCCAAAGTTGATCGTAGCTCATCGCCCCACTGTCCAAACAAATAAGAAGATCGACGTTGCCGATGCGGTCCCTGCATTTCTCGAGGTAAAAAGGGAGGTGCATACTCCCAGATTCCTCACTGGCCTCAATGATAACAACGACTTTCCCGTGTGGAATGCCTTGCTTTTGCACAGCCGCCATTGCGGTCAGAGCTGAAAACACGGCATAACCATCGTCAGCTCCTCCACGACCATATAATCTGCCATCCCGATACACTGGCTTATATGGGTGGAGTCCCTCCTCCCACGGAAGAAGAGGGGGTTGTTTGTCCATATGGCCGTACATCATTAGTGTGTTGGCACATGGCTCAGTTCCTTCAATCTCCACAATGAGGAAAGGCGTTAATCCTTTCTCCTCGAAAAGCTCGTATTTCATACCCTTGATGGGCTGTTTTTTGACCCACTCAATAATGATATCCATAGCCTTTTGCATTAACCCATTGGTTGCCCATTCCTGGTCGTAGTGGGGGCTTTGGTTCGGAACCTCGATGTATGCAGAAATGGTGGGGACGAGGGTCTTGTCCCATTCGTCAGTAATGAATTTATGAACTGCACCCCAATCAACCTGCATCGGAGTATTTACTTATTTTTTATGTGTACCCTAACCCTAACCCTAACCCTATTCACAAGTTTGCGCTCTTACTGAAAATTCGAATGCTTGTATGGTTAGTCCCTTCGAAGAAAAAAACTAAATTCGTATGTGTAGTTGCAGCAGTGAAAAACTGTATACTTCACTTGGTGTTTAAATCTGTCGGAGGGAAGAATTATTTAATTGCCGACAATATGGACAATGCTTCAGTACATGCACATATGCACATGCCAACACCATCTCCAGCGGTGTACACCTTTCTCCCCTGTGGCAACCTAGTTTTGTACATACTTTGCTCTCGTACTTACTTACCACGACTGTGTTAAGTTCTCCTTCAAGGCCCCTGCAGCTATCCTCGTCACCGGCAGAGCCGAAGATCAACTTGGCGCCCGCTGAAATCACATACTCACTTCGTCTTCTATTAACGCGAGGTAATGATGTTGCACCTGCACTTTCCTCCTCTACACTTTATGCACGCATGCAGATACACACATGACGAGTCAGATCCATATCAAAGCCGTCTCCCCGAATATATTGCGGCCAAATACAATAGCCGAGTAGTAGACACGTAAAACATCTTCTAACAGTGAGTGTAAAAGGGGTAACAAACACACCCACTTCTAGAAAACTTATGGCTTATGACCGAACCGCAAAATATGTAAATTAACGTCTAACTGTATATTAACGAGGTTGCCACAACAGATAAAACACGACAAACGATTATGCAAAACCGCCGATAACATCATCGACAACACACTTCGCTGAAACTATCATTATTACCTCTGGAAGCATGGCCTGGGTAGCACCTACCACGGGCAAAGTATGTGACAATACTTGAAATCTTCGTGGAATATGATAATATGAAAAAGTACATGCTCGGTACACAAAAACCAGGTCACCATTTCACGACGCAAAAAACAAAGAGGCAGAAACATGACCCTCCGGCCAAGCGAAAGTTATTACACACGTCACCTTTGTTTTCTAACGCCGTCGCGATGCCTTGATATAAGCAGTCATATTCGACCGCCCGTGTTGTGTCCAGAGGGAGAAGGCAACGAAAGAAAAGGAACTTGGGTTACCTTAATGAAACAGAATAAAAACGTAGGAACTTCACCCCAAGTTCAGCGGAAAAAGGAAGCAGTAAAATATTTCGTATGTACCCGAACATAATGTTTACAAAAACATTGTAGCATATGTCTCCTTACTTATACTACAAAACAACTGCTTATACAACCTCAAAATTAAAGAAGGTGCGGATTCTCCTAGAAAAACAAGCACAATCAAAAAACATAGCAGAGGCCACCGACAAAATTAAGTGAATAAATGTACGCAATATTTTTCTCCAAAAAGAAAAAGAACGGACGCACCGCCAAAGTGATTGCATGGTCCCAACATCCTCGCAAACCGTCTATGCACTATGAAGATCAACACCCATTTGCAAAGGCCAATAGGAAAAGTGCACAGAAGACTCACAAACATCAGCGAAAAGTTAACATTGTAGCCGACCACCTAATAGGAAACAACCAAAAGAGGTATATCGGAATCACACGAACGGAATTAAAATAAATAACACAGATAATTCCAGGAGTCGACGAAAATAAAATCAAACTGCATGAGTGAAAGACACACGACCCCTTGTAACACAAAGAAAAGGACGGAACTTTACGGATATCCGCATTATCAGAATTAAAAAATCCTTCGGTCGTGGGAGGGACGTTCACCGTGCACAGCAACGTGTTCACTCGTAATAAAAAAAACAAAAGAAGTGTGGAGTATCCCGCAACCACAGATCCACACATACACACACTGCATAACTGAATACCTCTTTATATCTGCCCCTTTTCCTTTTATCCTTGACATATAGTCTCTAACCGTCGTGGAGGATATCCTTTCTTTTTCTTTCCCTCTCAAGCATACCGCAGTGTGCGGCCCACACAGTCAAGCAGTACAAGCAACGCTCAGCACAAACACCGGTATCACGAACACAGAATCGAGTGTCAGCACGCGATTGATACTTCGTTTCAGGGGGGATGTTCAATCCTTCTATTGATACTACGCAATTGAAGCGCGCCTGCGCACACAAAAAAAAAATCCCCCCACCCGGAATGCCCATACAGGTCCCTTTCTTTCCCGAGGGACCGCCGATTAAATGACGGCGCCCGAGCACGGTGGGGGTCTCCAAGTGGAGAAACCCGCCGCCCCCCCCCCCCAGCTGGCGCCCGAAGATACGAAATAGCGGGCTCCGGCAACACGATCATGCGGCAGCAGCCCCCAAGGGACAGTGCTGCTAAACCGCGACTCCCTAGGGTGCCTTGGAGGCGATATCTCCCCTTCAGTTTCATATCCTTTAAAGTGGCCGGAACTTCCACGCACCTTTGCTACCTCCTGCTAGCGGGCGGCCTGCGCCCCACTAGCTCCCCACAAGCGAACACAAGGAGACAGAAGTTCTAACCCCCAAGCATTGATCAGTCCCATCTCCTGAAGAGAAAAACCAACCGCACGAGGCACACGCCACCGGCACCCCAGACGGCGGAAGCCACTTCTTCCAAACGCGCTGTACGCGCCCAACGCCCCGAGCGAGGTTGAAGGCCACATTATCCCTCCCCTTAGCACTTTTTTGGCACCGCGCGGCAGCTAACGCAACCCCGAAAGCTAAAAGAATGTCAGCCACGGCGCGGGTAAGCGGCCATCGCCACACCACTTGCCCCTCCCAATCCTCAAGGGTGATCAAGGCGTCACCACGCCCAGTGGCACCGCAGCACCACCTCCCAAAACCCCAAGGGGCATCTACTAAATTAGCCAACCCGCAGAGGAAGGCGACTGAGGCACCGGCACGTGGGCCCTGCCCGGTTGGCGTCCCCACGAGGAAAGGATCTACATGGTTCTCCAAACGGATTGAATGGCGCGGCATCCCCGTGAAAATGAGAAAAAAGCAATGTCAAGAAACCGTTCACTCCGCCCTTAGTTGAGGCACTTCCCCACCACCAAGGATGTCCTCAGTATCCAATTGGAGGGCAAACAAGCGCTCTGCGAAGCCAGGCGTGTCCCGACACCTCCAACTACGCCCTTTGACGTTGTCAAAGTTGAGCGTGGAGGGCAAATAAAAAACCGTTCCCCTCCCCCCCCCCCGACGAAGATCGACTTCAGCGGGTCGGCATGGCCGAGCGCGGGCCTCCGCACTGCTACAAAGGATTGTCGATGTAAGTTATGTGCTTTGGTTCAACGGGAAACGCAGCTACTTCGTGTGATCGCACTGCATCCAAATGCAGCCCCTAAATTTTACCAAGAAATGGATTCAGGGAATCGACACGCGCCGTTCATCGTGCGACTCACGCCTACAGTCACCCCATGCGTGAATTACATGCTAGAGATGGCGTAGTCACTTACGTAGTGTTTTTCTATGTTACTACAGCTGCTGGCTGAAGTATAGCTTGCAAATGGATTATTATGGGTAAGGGTATGCAACATGTTATACAGTGACAAGATCTCAGCAAAGGTATGTGATCCTATTATTGCAGGTTTCAACGCATCTATTACCAACGGGAAGTCGCTTCCGTGTGTCAGTGTGGCAGTTGCATATGTTCCGTCTCTGGATGACTTTGGATACGCCATCTGTACAACCAATTACGGTGATGAGTTTGCTATTATACTGGAATCTGTGGGTGACAAAAATACTCTCAACTTAACCAAATATTTCAATGAAAAGAATGTGTAGTTGATTTCTTA
>NW_027123191.1:0-3593 GCF_001457755.1 Trypanosoma equiperdum
GTTTCTCGACTTGCACACCGTGTTGTCTGCACAATATAACAAGCACAGCCAAAGCAATAAACAGAGTCACTACAACAAAACCAAGTGTAATCAAATGTATCAACTAGGAAAAATTACGTATTTCAATACCCTCCCCCGTGCTGCAAAACCAACCCTGCATGCCTTAACGCTTACAACCTGTCGTGCAAGCTGTCGCCACCAGCATCAAGAAGTTGGACCGACGGAAAACAGATAATGGAACGTGTAGAGAGGACAATTCAGATGGACAATAGGAACTGATTAACATCACAAACACAATTAATAGACCGCCCCATGGAGATCCGCACCATTCATCAGCACTCCTCCACGAAAAGTGGTGCTATGATATCAGTGTACCTCTCATCGATGACGCGTCGCTTCAGTTTTCCCACAGCCGTCAGCGCACCATTTTCAGGAGTCCACTCATCACTCAGTAGGCGTACGTGACGTACAATCTCAAACTTCTGTCGATCAGATGCACGAGCCGTCTCCTGAAATGATGCTGTAGCCTTCTTCTGAAACTCGGGGTCCTGCAGAACTTCAGGGTATTTACCTTTCAATCCGTGCTCCCTCGTGAACGCAACAACCTTCGCTTCATCAGTAAGAACAAGCGCACAAATGTACGGTCTGTCAGGATGCACGAGGACACAAACACCGTTGGGCATGCTCAGCGAGTTGTGTGCATACATGGATTCCAAAGCTTCCATGGCAACATACTCTCCAAGAACATTCTTTGCCAAGGCCTTCACGCGGCCAATGATGCGAAGGGTTCCATTGGGGCCGATGCTGCCAACGTCACCCGTATGAAACCAACCATCTTCATCAAGCACCTCCTTGGTTAGTTCTTCCTGCTTGTAGTACCCTTTGAAGAGGAATGGACCACGCAGAAGAATTTCCCCACGAGGATCGGGCTCATCGGTGTGCTTGTATCCTTCCACGTCCAGTAGTTTCACTTCCTCCGATAGCAGCGGGGGTCCAACAGCACCGGTTTCAATATCGCCTGTAAACTGAACACCTCCGACACACACCGTCTCCGTGAGGCCCCAACCTTGAATCGTGCGAGCCAGAACCACATTAACAAAATCTTGTGTGGCTGTACTCAGAGGGCCTCCGCCGGACAAAACCATGTACATATTCTTCCCCAAAACGGCACGGGTAGCTGCAAACACCTTCGCATCCCAGTACGGCGAATCTTTGCCATCCTTAAAGGCACGCAAGCGGCTCTGGAAGGCATGGTCAAAAGCACGACGCTTGAACGTGCCAGGAGCCGGCAGTTTCGCCTGAATTGCCTTCTTCAGCGTATCGTATATGCGCGGTACGCCAATTAAAAGTGATGGATTGTACTCTGCTAGGTCACCACGGGGCCTTGCAGTGAGGTCAGTCAGTGTAAAGGGGCTTCCAAAGCATATCAGTGCACCGCGGGCAATGAAGATGTTAACGACTCCTAACTCCAAAATGTGGGCAAGAGGCAGGTAAGCGCAGTATGTTTCCCCTTTAACATGGCAACCCATTACCTCGTTCAGCCTGTGGTCAAGTGCATGAACTCCCGACATCAGTGAGCCATGTGTGTGAATGACACCTTTGGGGTCCCCCGTCGTACCACTCGTATACATGATGAGAGCAAGGTCATCTGCCCTTCCAGAGTTGTTCAACGGAAGCCGGTCACGGGCCTCACGACCAAGTTTCACAACTTCCTCCCACGATACGAGATGGCAGGCCTCCTGGTCGACAGAGGCAGGAAGGCTCCCATTGTAGATGATGGGTGCGGAAGGTGTGATGCCTTCACTCATGAATTTAATAACAACACTCACATTCTTCGCATTGCAAATGATCCCCTTGCAGCCTGTTTCCCGGAGGGCATACGCGAGCGCATCTTCGCCAAGATTGGCGTACACTGTGGTGGCAACCATATTCTGCGACCAGATACCGTAAATTGTTGCCAACCACTCCCACCGCGTCTCCTCGTATATGGCGACTCGGGAGTTTGGTGAAATACCCAACTCCACGAGACCTCGCCCAAACGACTCGATGTAGTCCCAGAAGGTGCCGTAGTCAAGGTATTTCGTCTCCTTGAAATGTGTTACGTTCACTGTCTTCTCTGTTCCCGTGTGCAGATCCTTAATTACAGCCTTTTCTACCCGATCCACTGGGCGGTAGGCAAGGGCACGCTGCTTGGGTTGACGCTTGCAAAGGGCTGCGAAGCGCTGCGGAAGGCACTCACCCTCGTACCACTCCCGCCGCACCTCTTCAATATCTTTGCCGTCGTCAGTTACGAGACGGTAGATGGGAGAGCAATCAGAAGTTTCGCTGCCGGGCACAGGGACAGCAACCTTGCCAAGCGCACGAAATTTTTTCACATGCTCATTCTCAACCTCAGAGCGATTGTTCATGTAGTCCATGACGGAAATCACACATCCCCCCATGGTGCCCCCACTTCTCAATATCGGATCTTAAAAGCAAAGGCTTCCTATGAAGTACAATACTTACTGGGTGTGAATGGTGGCTTTTAAGATGATTTCGCCAACCTTAACAAGCCTTCCTCCCACAAACACACGTGGCGCGCACCACTGCTGTCCCGATTGCTTCCCTTCCCTTCAGGTTCAACCGTATCCACAATCACCTGTCTTTCTTCCCTTAGTGCTTGTTGCAGAGCGGTTGTGCTTTACAGTCTTTTGGTATGGCTATCGTAGCAAGCAAGATAGAGAAATGAGGAGGGGCGTGACGAAGATGGGAAGAACAGAAGGAAAACAGAGGAAAAAAGCAATAACAGGTACGCGGTTAACCTGTGGCCTCCAGGGTTTGTGCTCGCGAGATGACAAGAAATGGGAAATATGAAGGTTCGTAACTATTGAGGATGCGCAACCTACACACATACAGACACGCACACCAGGATCAGCGAGCATACATTTACGGGTTGCAGCTGTCATGATAATCCCCTTCAGATCCCGTACGTGCCGCGGTCAGATGTCATTGTCGTACATATTGGATGGTCAAACATCTGGCACTCGTAACAACACAAGACTACAGCAAGGGGAGGGATGCGGTGGGAAATGTGTGCCAATGCGTCTCAGTGATTCCTAAGTTGCTTATGTTATAAGAAACCTTCCACAAAAACTTGTAGTCAATAAAAACAAACAATGGAAGAATCGCACCGAGGCACAGTGCACGAGTGAGAAGTAACGGGACGCGGACATAAGTGCACAGGAGGGGCGAATGGAAAATCATGTCAAAGCGCCTAAGGCCTACGGTGAGTTAGACAATGTGGAAAACCACTGGATGGGGAGGGGGGTAAGTAATCTCCTGACCGTAAGCCAAAAATTAAAAACAAGTAAAAAAGAGGATAACAATAATAATGATAAAAGAAGAATCCCCAACACCCGAAGCGGAAGAAAAAAGGCAACAGCAGGGTGACTCTGTTACCCAATAAATAGCACTCACGCATACACAACCCCGTGAAAACGAGCATACAGGTGTAACTTGGGTTTCTCGACTTGCACACCGTGTTGTCTGCACTATCGGATCCCCCTATGCGAAAAATAAGTAAATAAACAGAGTCACTACAACAAAACCAAGTG
>NW_027124552.1:0-8763 GCF_001457755.1 Trypanosoma equiperdum
AATAGGGGTTAGTGTTGCCATTAAAAAAAGAGTCGCTGAATCACTAAAAATTTAAAAATATAAATCACAACGCTCCACTGTTAGTAAAATAAACTTATTAGTAAGAGAAGAAATAACCTTAACCCTAACCCTAACCCCCCTCCATTCCTACCTACAAAAAACTCCAAAAAAAAACAGGAAAAGGAAAAAAAAATTTTAGTTATCAGAAAAACAAAAAAATTTTTACAGAATCACCATTTTTACAAACTTTACAAAACACAGTTCAATTTTTTGCGGTGGAATTTAAAGGTGTTAAAATATATCAGAAAGTTTTCAAGTAGCAAGAAATTTTTAAGAAAAAATTGGGGGGAAAAATTAAAAAAGCAAGGCCACAAATGCAGCAGAAACCATTAGAGCCAATTGCTTATTGACGAGAAAACTGGAATCACGGCAGTAAGGTTTGTCAAGTGTCCCTTTCCCGTCCTCGTAAGTGATCCATCCGCAAACAGATTTTTTGCCGGGGGGAGCTGTTCCTTGCACGGCTTCACATTTGTCTTTGCTGTCTAGGCCAGTACATTTTGAGGTTTGCTCTCCTGCTCCTGTTCCTGTTTCTTGGGTTGCTTGTTCTGCTGTTTTTTTCGCATCAAATTTGCACTTTTTGTTTGTTTCGCCTGTTTGGTTGAAAACGCATCCCTGTTTCTCTAACTTATCACATTTGTCTTTGTCATCACCTGCTTCAGTGCAAACTTTGTCCTTGTCTGCTGTTGGCTGTTGCTGCTTTGGCTTTTGTGCCTCTTCTAGTTGCTTTTTCAGGGACTGCATAGTCTTAAGGAGCTCTACATCATAGTAGTATTGTAATTTTTCCAATTGTTCTATGTCCTCTATTTCACCTAACATCTTGTCGCCGGTCAATCCTGCTGTTTTGGCGGGTATTTTGTCGCGGCTTATATCCTCTTCTGCTTCTTTTATTTTTGTCTCGACGTCTTCTTGAAAAATCCTTTTAAACTCGCCTTCAACTTTCTCGGCGTTGCCGATGTCGTCGGCAGGGAGCCTAGTTGTGACTATAGTCTGAAGCACTGCCCTGCTACTGGGCTTTCCTGTCTCGTTTTTGTAGCCGCCTGCTGCTGCTCGCTTCATGGTATTAATTTTGTTGAGGGCCGTTCGCCAAGCTACTGTTTTGGGGTCGCTGCCAGATGTTAAGTCCGTTGCTGATGCGAACGTCGCTTTGTTGTCGGCTGTGTCCAGCTTTAGATAGCCTGCCATTGCTGTCGGCTTTTGGCTCTCCGTCGCTGTGGCCGCCCAGCCGGCCGTGTTGTGAAACTGGAGTATTTTGCACTTGGCGGTCCCTACGCTTGGGCTGATGTCGTTTCTGCCGCTGCCCTCGCCGTGCTTGAGCCCTTTGAAGCCGTCTTTTGATAATTTGTCCTGTGTATACGGGGTTGAAGCTACTGCCGGCGCGCCGAAGTCGCATTCGGTGCTGCCGAGCTTGGTCCCGGTCCGCTGCGCGGCCGTGTCAGAGTTCTGGGCTTGCAGTAAACACTTGTTGTTTGTTCCTCCTTTTACTTCGTCGAGTAAGTTGAAAAAGTCATCGATCCGGCCTTTTAGGTAAGCAGCCGCTACAGCCGTTTCCAAATGGTTAGCTATTGCACTGGTTGCATAGTCAGCGGTTGACTTGGTTGCCTGTAGGCTGTAGTATGCTTCCAGAGCGAGCGCCGCCGTCACTAACGGGCTGTCATGGCGTTTCGCTGCGTAAATAGCGGTTCGCGCTGCGGCTTTTTGCATTTGGCGGATGTGTGTCGTCATCTGGTCGGCTTCGTAGCGCACGCCACTCGTTACCTTGCCCAGTTCCGTTATTATGTCGCAGATCGGCTCCCATGCTGTGTTGGACAGCCCGGCATGCGCTGCGGCGAGTGCTTTGAGACTTGCCGTTTCTAAGAAACAGACAAAGAACCAATATAATACTGCTGCCCCATTTGCCGTTATTTGAGAATACCGTGGAGTTGTCAAGGATGGCCTGCTGCTTTGCGTCATGAGCTTAGTCTTTAGCGTGCCCTTTTCTTGCTTTTGATTTCACTTCGTCGCCTACAGATTGTGTTGGAACTAAAGAATCTTCCTAGAACGGAAAATGGCAATGAATTGCATTGAGTTTTCTTGGCTTGTATGATTTCTCTACCGAAGAAACGGCAAAGAAAAGAAAACATGCAAAAAGGAGGTGCGTGTAGAATGTAGATTTCTCCTTTTTTGTGCTCATCTGCACATTCATACATAAGCATTTCAGCAATCTTTCTAGGTTTTAGGCACTGTCTGCACTGTTTCTTTTTTCTCTGCGATCTCCAACTACTGCTTGTTGAGGTGCAGCAAACTTTTTTATTTGGACAGACTATTTATCACCTGCATCCAGCAGCCGAGTTGGAATAAAGGGCGAAATCTCCTATAGAGGTCAACGCCGGCGTTTTTTTATAGTTCTTGTGCAATTTAAAGGTAAAACAAAGGAGGAGAATGTTGGATGGCTATAACTGCTTATTACCTGTCAAAAGTCACGTATAGTTTTCCAATAATCTCTACTTTATAAATTCAATTCATCTTCTTCTATATTTAAATCCAAAGCACTTAATATTTAACATTTATGCTTCTTACTCTCTACTATTATTTTGTGTTTTTCAGGTTTCGTTTTGAATCGGAGTAAGAAGATAACGTTACTGTTCCTTTCGCCAAACATTGATCTTAGTCTTCTTCTTCTGATCATCAGTTTTCGGGTTCGCGAAATGTCGTGTAAGCCATGACAATGTGTGTAAATAAAGCGGTTGTCCTCTTACTTTTATTTTTTATTAAGATCCTTAAGTTTGTAATCAGCCACCATTTTTATATGGATTACTTGGTTATTATAAGGCTTTAGTGTCTGTACAGTATACATATACGTAACAGATGGAGTATCGCCAGCGATTCTATTCACGTCATGGATGCCATGCATTTCTTCATGTGTGCTCTACGTTAAGCAGCTACCGCGTTTTTATAACTTTTTTATGTTAACAGTAATCTAATGATAGTCCTCGTTTTAAAATTATTTCCAAAATAGTATAGTATTGTTTATAAAAACTATTGGTTATTATTCCTGCGTCTGAAGAGAAGCAGAGTTTGAAAACATATCAAAATTAGCCATTTCCTTGCCTGACCTTTTTCCTCACAGTTGTATATTAGTGTCCACAGCCAGATCAAAAACTGTAGTTGCTACAACATTCACTGCAGCACCAATACCTTTTTGAATGAAATATTGACGCGATATCCCCTTGTACCATTTTTGTCTTTAGTTTTCTGTATCAGGTACTGTGTTCTTTCATTCCATACTTTTCCTTCCCCCTTTCTCTCTTCCAATACAGATTCTGTGTATGATGTTGCGACTTTATACGGACTGTACTCTGAACACAGTCACTCCATAACAGCTCGTGCCTTCATCTTGTTGTGCATAACACTACCCATTGTCACATTTATGTTTTAACCTGCAAACATTCTATTACATTTTCTCCCCTCTTCGTCTTCTTCAATTTTTCTAATACTATTACTCGCGCACATCTCACTCATTTACTAATCCCATTGCAATATTTTCATTAATTCAAGTGCTTTAATTTTTACCGTAAATTTGTTTTCCACTACAACTATTACTATAATATTAGTATATACACACTCACAATACTCTCCTATTATTATCATTATCATTATTATTATCATTATATATATTATTATTGCTACTCTTATTATAATATTCGTATATATACACACACTCACAACACTCTTCTATTATCATCATTATTATTATTATCATTATGAGTATGAACATGATTTTTATTATCTATAAAATAACAAATACACTATATTAGAAAAATTTCGTAATGGAGCTCATTTTTCATACTTTATCACCTGACTACTTTACACCGATAGGTTGAAGTCACGACATTTTCCCCAAAAATTTATATTTTGAAAATTAAATAATATTCAATAGTTATATTTTTATTAAAATGTATAAGATTATATCAAATTTAGAAAATTCTCTCAAAAAATTATATTTTCACAAGTATCATAAAGTTGAGCAAAAATATTTAAAAATCTATTTAAAGAAACAAAAATTCAAGAAAAAAAGGATCCCTTAATTGTAACGTAATTTCTCCTGTTGTTGTGGTCACCTTAGCTTGGCACTTTTCTTCTTTGAATTCACACCCATATTTCTCTTTGCACTCACCCTGCGGTTTACCCTTTCATTTTTATTCTGATTTTTTTTGGGGTACACTGTTGATGCTAGTTCACATTTTTTTGTGTTTTTTGCTCTCTAGTGTTTCTCACCCCTTCGGCGCCACGCAGTGCCGCTGCTGCCTCTTCTGCTGTTATTGTTTTTAATTTCCTTTCTTTTCTGTTAAGCTGACGGTGCGGACACTTGCCTTCATTGTCGTTAGCAGTGTTTGAATATTATTTGCGAATTTTCTTGTGTCTGTGCTGTAGCAGGATTTAATAAACTTGACGACTGCCTTGTTTTGTTCGGAATTATGGCTGTATTTGAGGCTGTTTAGTGCCTGCACGCGGTTACGAACATCCGCTCGCAGTTTGTCATTGTCTTTGAGTGTCTCTCCGCAAAGCCCGATGGGTCTTATGACCGTTACTGACAGTGCTTTCAGTGCTTTGCACAGGTAATGCTGTAGGTTTTGGGGCTTGTTGATTCTGTCATGCTTTGGTACCTCAGGCTGCAGGCATAGAGCTGATGGGACATCTCCTTTGAGTAGCATAGCTGCTGCTGCATTGTTGCTGGACGCTGCTAATTTTTTAGCGGCCGTTTGGTTGCTTTTTCCTCACCATTGACAGCTGCTTATTCCTGCCGTATAGGCTTAATTGCAGCCAGCAGCCGCGTTGAATGACGGCAGACTATTTATTTATACATGTTTTTCGAATAGGTTTTTGGTCAGGTTTTTTATGTCCGACAATTTTATTTCCTTCAGTTGAGTCAGCTTTATGTCCGCGTGGCTGCCGCTGATTTGAGTTACTTGTTTTACTTCTCTGCACAGTTATTGTGCGCCAGATGTCGCGTTCAGCTGGATTCTGATGTTGTTGGCTGCGTTGCAACTGCCATGTACGCTGTTTGCATCGAGTTTGAGCGTCGTTTTTGCCAGCGCTGTTGTTGCTTTTAGAACACCGGTGTGTTCCGTTGCCGCTAACAGCGCTGCCATAACGTCAGCATTGGCTTGTGTAACTCGTTCTTCGTTGCCTTGGTGCAGTCGGCAAAACATGTGGTAGAGCGCCGTGTAGAGACAGCGCTTTTCCATGCTGTCTGCAATCACAGCTGCTATTTTATATTGCTGCCCGTCAGCGCTCATCTGTTCGAAGTTCGTGGTCCTGTTTTCGCTCTCTTGCTTGAGTAACTTACTGGGCTCCTCTAATTAAAGCTCTTCGTGGCATAGAGAGTTCACCGCATCCGCTGACTCGTCGTTTGTTGTTAACAGTGAGCCGTTTCCACCGCTAAGGGTTAGCATAATAAACAGAAACACTGTGATCTTGTGTGTCTGTCGTATGGCCTGCGTGTGCTAAACCCTAACGTGCTACGTCATTTTCATCTTTTACGACTAATTCTTTGAGAGCAGTAGTTTTTTTGATGTTTCCTCGCTTTCTGTTTTCTTTCCTGCATATAACCTCATATGGGATGCTTTATATGTTCATCATGTGAGTGTTGCTAGTGGCCGCATTGGTGTTTCCTGCCCCAAACTCTTTTTTCTTTGTTTGTCTGGTAACTGTTCCCCTTTTGGTTTTCTCTTCCACTGTATACTTGTCTGTGAAACGCATCCTCAGTATTCTCTATATCTTTACAGCTGCAGGTCGCAAAATCCTTTTAATCATAAGATCTTGTAAACATGTTATTTTCATTGTGCAATAGTATGCCTCACCTCAATCAATCTATATAGACTTCCCTTGTGGCTACTTCCCTCGTTGATATGTTTCCCATCCTCACGATCCCCTACTCGCTTTCTCCTGTGGGGGCTGGCTAATGGTGCCTTGTTGACAAAGCTCTTCTTTCAATACTGTTTTCCATCAGTTGAGGAAAATCTCACTAGCTGTCATCCGAGTGTGTCCTACGTAGTCAGTGAATACTTCGAATGATGGTGACCTTTCTTCCTTTATTTATGGTCGTGTTATCAATTTCTTTGTGTCTATGGTGTGAGCCGGATTTGCCGTCGGAAAGAAGAGTGCCCTTAAGAAGTTCGCCAGCCTAACACTAAAGTATATATCTTCCCCTTTAGGACTGTCTACTCCATACTTAGACTGGAGTTTACAGAAAGCCAGACACTTCAACAGGTGAGCCGATGTTTCTTTGCATTTATCTTTAAGCTTATTTCGCTTTTCAGAGCTACGTGCTCGCCCATGTGCTCCTTGGGGGAACACTGTCAGATATTTCTTATATCTACATACCTTTGAGCAGTGTAGGCATAGATGCGCGAGAGGGGCAAGCGGCGTGATTTCAAGGGATCCTTCTTCACGCTTCCTCATGACAGTGATTGCATTTTTGTGGTGTGTCCTTGCATGCCATAATAGTGTAAACCATAACGTGCATGTATTCTCACACCCTCCACATGCAAAATCTCTGCGAGGGTTCTCTGTGTGCCCTTGAGCCTTATGCCGTCTTTGTTTCGGCTCCCCTCTCTGATCGCTTGTTATCTTCTCATCTGCTGACGTGTCCTGCTCGGTCTCTCCTTTTCTCTTTCGTCCTGTGAAGTTCAAGTTTTGTGTGTGTGGTAAGTCTGAGTTGAGAGGTGCTTTATCTATGGTGCCTGGATTCAATCCCTTTTTGGTACTGGTGTCTAGATGTGTAATGGTTCTGTGGGTTGTTCACGTTATCGCTTGTTGTGTCCGATTTCTCGATGTTCACGCACTTGCGGCGTGTTGGCCATGTCTTGTTTTTGAACCCCTCTCGAATTTGTCACAAAAATAAAAGTAGTGGCTCATTTTCATCCTTATTTTTTTGTTCTCGCCACTAGTGTCTTCCTTTGCTTTTAAGTTTGATATCTTTCTTGTTGCTTTTCTTCTCTTTATCTGCTAGAGTCTGAGTGAAATATCATGTTCGAGATGTTTTGCATTATATGGCGTAACATCCGGCTGTGGTGATATTATTTACAGCATATCTTACATTCTCTCTCAGGCAGCGCTTCCTATAGTGGTGCACTTGGTTTCCCTTCACTCTGCTTCGGATTGCACTTATGTCTGGTGAGGCAGGTTTCTCTTTTCAGGATGTTTCTGACACATATGCCTTGTCAAACAGCCATATGTGGCATACTGCTTTGGGCACCATTGACACTTGTAGACTGTCTGTAACGACTGTTTATCTTCTTCTCGTTTCCTCTTTTGCCACTTTCCGTGCTACAGGAGTTGTCGGAGGGTGTTGTTGCATGTGTTGTTGCAGTAATCCCTTGACGTCGAGTGCTTTACTACATACATGACATTTATAGACGCCATTATACATTGGTGCTGCTCTTTGTGCCATTTTTAATGCAGCTAGTGCATCTTGACGAATACACTGATGTATTTAAATCATGTATACAACTCCCGCTTGTCGTCTTGCACACACGATATTGCAAACTGGGTATATATGACGGGCCATTTCGTCTTGTAGTTATTACCATCTTTCTTTTATTATTTTCTTCCATCTTTACAGTGTTTTTAGCGGGGAAAGGGGTATCATTGAGAATGTTCTCCGTGTGGTTTGTAAACGATCTACACTCGAGTTCTTCACACTTTCGTGTGATTAAACTATATAGCCATCCAAAATGTATTTAAATCCCTGTTTTAAATTGAGCCAAAAGCGACTCATCTTCTCTGTCTAGTTCATAGTTTTTGCTGATTGGTTTTATGTGGTTTAGTAAAGCACTGTGATGTGTTTGGGTCGCAGCCTTCCTCAAATTCGAGCTGTGCCTGATTACGTAATTGGCGCGTTATATCTGTCACAATGTCTGTAATCCATAAAGGGTGGGTTTGCGGCATGTGGTTTCTTTTGTTTGCGAGTTCAGCCACTTTGTCATTTTTAGAGATACGGCAATGTGAAAATACAAAACTAAACGATATTGTTACTCTCAGTTTCATGAAGTGTAGAATCAGATTTCATATGCGTTGTAGTATGGATTTCGTCACTACTGAAGGACTCGTTTTAAGCGCCATTAATAAACATAACGAGTCTGTGAATACTTCCACATTCGTTTTTTTGCTCTCTTTGATCTTTATTACTGACTTAAATTTCATAAGTCTTCTTTCCATGGCTATACGCTGTGCTCTGTAGTTGCACGATAACCTGCCTGCTCCTTTCTTCACTTTTATCGCATTACCTTGTATAGGGTATATTATCGCGCTGGCACCAGAGGATTCGTCAAGTATCACCAACCCATCCGTCCACACTTTATAATCGTAGTCTTTAAATCTACGTACTCTTTGCATTATGTGCCTTTTCTTTTCTTTGTCACAAGCGTTAGAATGGACACCACCTGGCGTTGTGGTTTTTGAAGTACGGTCTCCTCGCCAGTTGCCATATGCTTGCCGTGTATAGATTCTCCGGTCTGTCTACTTCCTCATACAAGTATGACGCACTCTTCAGGCGCGTGTGTATCGGATGACTGAGTGGGAACATTTTTTCAACTGTATCGGTTAATACCTTACCGTTCGCCTTCCTTGTTAAATAGTATTCTATTGCTCTTCTGTAAGAAATATAATCTTTTTTGTGAAGGTGGACCTTCTTCATGGCACCTTGCCGATTCTCAGACTTTG
>NW_027123344.1:0-166 GCF_001457755.1 Trypanosoma equiperdum
AAAAAAAGGAAAAATGAATAGTGCTACGTATTTTATATATTTTTTATTCTATACTTCCAGTGCTAGTGGTACCTATCTTTTTTTTAAAAAAAAAAAGTTTCATTTTTTTTTCTTTGGTTATAAATGTCTTGACTTCGTTTGCGGTTTCTTTCAACTTTTTTTTTTT
>NW_027123344.1:191-597 GCF_001457755.1 Trypanosoma equiperdum
AGGTAACGGACACGGTAACCGTTAGAGGGAGAAAAGAAAAAGAATGTAACAAAGAAATGTAAAACAAAGCAACGAATAAAATGGAGGAAAAACAAAAAAAAGAGAAGAACGTAATAATTTTGCTGAAGTCACAACTGAATATGATGGTGATTGCTTTTATTGCTACAGTTATTTTTGTCATTATGTTTATTTTTGTACTGGTTTTATATTTATGTATGCTGTGTATAAATTCTACACGCGTATTGCTCGGTCCTCTTTTCCCTCTTTTTTTTTTTTGTCTTTCAGCATGAATCAACAATTTATTTTTGTTTAATTTATACTCCCTCGTCCCTTTTTATTCTCCTCTTCTTCCACTAGTTCTCATTTTTTTAAAAAAAAAATTAATCTGTTTCTTTTCTTTTTTTTT
>NW_027123344.1:612-1854 GCF_001457755.1 Trypanosoma equiperdum
CACACGAGCACGCATTTAAATTTTCAAGTGAATGATTTTTAAAGCAGGAGGAAAAAAAAAACAATCTCCATTTATCTATTTATTTATTGCGGTTTCTTCCTTTTTAAAAAAAAAAATTTTTTTTTCCTCCCCTCAATGCGTTCCAACTTTTCCTTAGTTGTAACATTAGCGCTGTTTTGTCCACTGCACGCGGTATCCAAATGCTCAAGCACATATTTACACACACATATATATATATATATATATGTTTGACAAAAGAAAGAGAAAAGAAAAATATGTCTGGGAAAAATATTGCATGAGGGAACTGGAACTTACACAAACTGGTGGAAACAAAAAAAAAGGGGGAAAAAAAGAAGGAAAAAAAAAAGAAGGGTGGTAGTGGTGGTGGTGTTGGCTACTTGCAATTACAAATGCACCACAAAGAGGAGGCAAATAATAATAATAATAATAATACTAATTATTATAATAAGGGGGAGGTAATAAAAATGAGTGAATGAATATAAAGAAGTAGTGGGGAATATAAACCAAAATAATAATAATAATTATTATTATTATTAGAAAAGAGCAAACACCAATAGTTCTTTTTTTTTTTTAAAAGGCGTGACGAGAAGAAGAAGAAAGTAAAGAAAACAGAGTGGGAGAATTTTTTTTTTTAATTTTCATCGCATTTTTAACCGATCACAATTTTCCTCCTTTGGGTGTCTGTTCGTGATGTTGCCGTTGTCATTTTGCATTTGTACTGATGGAAATTTTTTTCTATAAAAAAAAAAGGGAACTTTGACAATAACAACATTTTAATAGAATATAATTGAAAAGGAGAAGAAAGGAAAAAAAAAAACAAACAGTTATTTTCCCAGTTTCTGTTCTCTTCTGACTTATACAAAAACGCTTTTTGGATTATTGGATGAATGCTGCTTTTTCTACTTTTCGTTTTTGTTTCTCCTTCAAACACTTTGCTTCAATCGAATTATTTATTTTTGACGTTCCGTATTTATATTTTCACACAAAAGAGAAACCCCTCTTTCTTTTTTTTTTGTTTATACTTTCGGTGTAACAACCTCTCATGTAAGAGGAACGAAAATTGTAAAAAAGAAAAATAAGAGGAGGTGGATGATACGGCAGCAGGTAATAATGAAATAAAACATTCTTTTTTTTTCTTTTTTACTTTTCTTTGGTGCTGTTTGGCTGCTTTATTTGATCCGTTATATATATATATATTTCCTCTTTTTTTCTTTTTTTTTT
>NW_027123381.1:0-3075 GCF_001457755.1 Trypanosoma equiperdum
TAATAATAATAGGAGAGTGTTGTGGGTGTGTGTATATACGAATATTACAATGAGGGTAATTTTGAGATCCAGAGGGACAGCGAAGTAGGAGAACTTAAAACAATTCAAGGAGCTAATACGAATATTATCATGAGAGAAAGTGCAAATGAAGAAACAAAATATACGCATTTTGATACACAAGTATTACTATGGGCATCATCATACATAAGAAGATGATGAAGAGACATATTTCAGTGTGCGAGGCAAGCGCGTTTTTTTCGTTTTCTACGGAAACAGGCACCGAATGTGAAAAAGAGGACAATACAGGCTAAGGAAGAAAATATTTTTGATGATAGTCCATATTTTATTCAAAAATAAGTGAATGCCTCTGCAGAGAGTGTTGTGGAGTCTGTGTTTTGTTGGATGGTGAAGGATAATAATGTCCAGTTGTTGACAATAACCAGCCCCAAATAAAAGAAGAGAAAACAACGGAAATAGACGATAAAGAAAGTGCTTGATAATAGCGCTCTACTACAACCAAATACAAAAATAGCAGTAAGAAAATGCAGTCACTAGTGGTGACGGACTAGCATAAAGATATTTGCCATTGAATAGGCAAGATATTCGTTTATGACATCACAAAAATCCAGAACTACCCGTGAGAGGCATTTTTATGTGCAGAAAAAGACAATAAATAGTTCCAACAAACTGTAGTGAAATCCAGCTTCAAAAGATACTAATCAATTATTATTGAAATTATACAGTTTTTTTCATTTTTAATTTATATAAGTGTTACTCAGCACATTAAAAAGATGAGACAAGGGGTCTAAATGTTATTCTAAGCTTCTGAGACTTGTGGTGGATGTAGTTTTTAATAGGTGGTGAATCCTGATGTGAAACAGCAAGCGCTGGAACAGCTTTTCATAGATCTTGTATAGGTCTCTTTACTTCAGAATCGGCATACCCGAAAGAAGACTGGGTGATTTTATAGGTAAGATGTAAATATGAATCGACTTTTATTTCAGTCTATAGAAAATTGCAACCTGTGTAGCGTCACGCAAAACTACAAGCTGTCATAAACTTCTATGACTTAAGTTGTTTATGAGGCGTGTAGGTATTCGACTGGCATACAAACCTGAAAGCGGAAGACAAAAAGCGTGATTCCTATACAAAACTGCGGGGCTTCGCTAACAATTGCGATAATCAAGGTTTTTGCCTTCGTTCGCCTTAAGAATAACTAAGCATCAGCATGGCGTAACAAAACACACCCTCCTTGGGGAGTAATAATTGCCATCCACAAACTCATGAGCCTTTTCCAGCATTGGACTTCCGTCAAGAGACTACCCCAAGCATGCAATACCCAAAGGAAACGACGCGAGTCTTCGCTCTGATGACTGCAGCGCACTGGAGCTTCGAAGCCAGCGATGCAGTAGCATCCCGCGGCCTCAAAAACACCGTCTGTAAGCCGATTTGCGGACTCAGCGAAGAACTAGGTTTAGTGGGTGGTGATGTTCTTGCCCACGGTTCCTCGGTGCTTAGCTATGCTGAGACGCTGACGATTCAACAACTGCGAGCACAAGCGTACGCAACTAAAAACTTTGGGACCCAAAGAGCTATGCAAGCGTTCCTTCATGCAAACTATCTTAGTGCAAAAGCTGCTGCAGCCGCGGACGCCTATGCGACTACGGGATTGGAATCACACATACGGGCGGCACGGGCATCTGGGTATCTGAAAGGCAGAATAGATGCCTTCCTCAAAATGCTAGAGCAGACAAAGTCGAGCAACAATGCGTGCCTTCCACAAACAGATGCGACGACAGCTACGGCAGAGCACAGTAACGGCAAACTGCACCAAACCGACTGTATGTTGGGCATAACGCCGCTGACCAAAGCAAAGCAGAGCCCACGCAGCTACGTAACGACTGCAGGCTTCAACAAGCTGCTGCATGGCAACGGAAACAGCGATGCCCATCAAGCCGCAGCCGGCTCACAACAGTGCAACCTACTGGCAGCAAGCAACAGCAACGGCTTTACACACACTGACGGCGCGACAAATGCCGTCTACACCATGGCCGGCTATATGAAGATACCGAACAGCGCAGGAGACATAGGCCTGGAAACCAAAAAAAATCTGAAGAACAAGGCGGCAAACGCCGCTGCAGCTTTGCAAGAAGTTCATCAAGCAATAACTGGAGTTGTAACCGAAAAAGCTGCCGATTTTAAAAACGACACAGAAACGACAGAAAAATGAACGAAGCTGACAGATATATTTTCAAAAGGGTCCTACTACCGAAAGACAAAAAATCGGCAAACGACATCGAAGCGGCGATAACAAATGAGCTAGGAGAAAAAGAAAAAGAGAAAATAACGGAATTGGAGGGCATAATTAACGAAGACACAGTACCGGAGAGTGTGGCCGGATTGGCACAAGAAAAAAAACTGGGAGCAATCAGTTCGTTAACAGAGCTCACCGCCATTCTCTACCATTATGAATTGAGTGTTAACAGCGAGATCACTGACCTCAAGCGGAAATTACAAAATAAAACTGAAACAAAGCCAACGACGACGGAAGAAGTATGCAAAAGTCACACCACTGACGCACCTTGTAGAAAAGCAGGCTGTGAGTTTGATGAAGACAAGACCCCAAAATGCTTTCCTAAACCAAATGAAAGCAAAGAAGAAAAAGAGAAAGAAGGGGATGATGGGAAAACTGGCTCAGCTTCCATTTGCACAGGGAAATCCAAAGAGCAATGCAAATCTCCGGATTGTAAGTGGGATGGCGAAACTTGTAAAGATTATAGTATTCTCGTCAAGAAGAAATTTGCTTTGATCGCTGCTGCTTTTGTGAGTTTAGTAACATTGTAGCATTTTAAAGGTTTAAAGGATGTTTGCTCTACTTTATGAAAATTATGAAAATTGCTATTTTGATAATTTGAAACATTTGTATGTGAGTGTCCTATGGGTGCATTGTAGTAAGGTGAGCGGGTGATATGGTATGAAAAATTAGTGTTGCTCTAATTTGATCCATTTTTTGTTTTGAAGACATTCGTTAGGGTTATACTGATAATAATGATAATGAGAGGAGAGTGTTGTGAG
>NW_027123381.1:3085-3600 GCF_001457755.1 Trypanosoma equiperdum
ATTTGTATAGTAATTTAACAGGATAAGTGATAAAAACAAAATATAAGGAAACATAGAAGCACTTAAATAATGGCAATGGTGCAATGAAAGTAAGTTAGTGGGAGAGAACGAGTATTATTATTAAAGGGGACGCCGAAAGAGAGGTAGTGCGTATATGCAATATGCGTAGTCTGATATAAACGTGAAGATAGGACGCAGCATAGGTGAGAACATTGTAAGAAGTGATATAGGGTAGTGACGGCGGTTAGCGAAAGATCCAAATGGGCTCACTACAGTATCCACAGAACCAGAGCCAAATGGCGACAAACAATGAAAAATATGGAATTAAGCGAGTGAATATGGCCATTTCCGTGACCAAAAGAGCGAAATGATACATCTTAGGAGTTGATAATGCCCCATATTTCACTCAAAAATGGATAGCACCTGAGCCGATAATGGTGACTCCGGGTTTTTGATGCGGGGGCAGATCCTAATATCCACTGGTGAAGGGGATGAAGCAACAGCAGGATTTTTTT
>NW_027123381.1:3610-5314 GCF_001457755.1 Trypanosoma equiperdum
TTCTACATAGTAATTATAGTCAGCAAATATGGAAATATATAATTATATCGGAAGAAAGATTTTAAAACTATGCCTGCTAATGAATTGCTGAAGAGAGAAAAAGAAGATCAAAAACGCGAAAAGTGCTCGTAATGACATATATATCAAGATTTATATGAGATATACGAAATAGAAAGCACCAGTAATAGCACGCCGAAGATTCTGCATTGTTACACAAGCGGCAAATTAGCTGCGGTTAAACACCGAATAAATCATATAAGTATAAGATATGATTAAGCCTTACTGGTGCACCTAGGCAGGCACAAAAAAACTCAGAATTCAGTTCACACGGAAATTACAAAGTGTCAAGTGCGGGTAGATTAAAAAGACCCAGCGTATAAAGCAGTAATGAAAGACAAGATATATCCATGACAAGTAGCAATGCTATATGGATATTACATCCGTATATAACGGAGAATTATCACTAGATAAAAGTGACAGATAAACATAAGATTTGAATTTTGATGTGTAGAAACATGTAATTTCTTTTCAAGGTCATGAAGACTTTGTTGAGCAACTAAAAGATTCAATAAACATACCTTCAGGACGATGCAAACTGAAATTTAAAGTGCAAACATATCTAAAAGCAAAATTCACGTTAAAAAGTTGACATGGTGACCATGAGTTCCTGTGTCAAAATTAAAATTTCCACAGGTTGAACATATGAAAGACACAAGCACCTAGAGTGATAGTTCACATACTCTGATTATTCATTCTTTTCCATTTATTGATGACAAATCATAAATATAATGTTACTTTTTATCACAGCTTTGTCTCTCTACTACGCCGACATCAGTCCAAAAAAGCGCAGCGTGTCTTTGTTACGCATGTGTGCGCTTATCAATTCAGCAACCCACCACCCGAACAACTGTTTCTCCAGCGAAAGCAAAACAGGAAGCTTTTCGTCTAAACACTTCTCAACCAGACCATTTGGCGCCAGTCTATAGCAACCAGCTCAGCAGGTTCTAATAGCAATGCCTCTGCTAGTGTCAACAGCGACTGCACTGATGTTGATACTGACAGACAACTTGGCGTCAAGCGCTTTAGCCCAGGGAGACGCAATAAAAACGACGGGATGGCAACCGTTATGTAAACTAACTCAAACGTTGGGCAAAATACCAGCACTAGCAAAAGGGCGCTTGGCACACCTACGAACAGCGGAGCAAACAGCCAGAGCAGCGGCGCTAAAAATACATGTCTATGCACTAACTAAAGCGGACCCAAGCATAGTTCAAGCTTATCAGGCGCTAGCCCGCGTTCTGCAGGAAACAGCCTCAGATGCCGCCAATGCACTACAAACCGAAACGGCGAATGCAATAGACGCGACGTACTACGCGAGCGACATGTACGGCCGCGCTGGCGGTTTCCTGAATTTTTTGAACACAGCGCAAACAGCGACGACGCAAACAGGTTACTGCCTTGCGGGGAGCAGTGAGAATCACCCCAACGGCGCCTTCAAGCCAGCCGAATGTGGGAACGATCAACCTTCGCTGGCGGAACACACAACAGACATAACTTCAAACGAGCAAACCGACACAGGGTTCGCGGAGTTCACCACAGGAAACCACGCAGACGGCAGCGGTAACGGCAACAACAAATGTCAGCTTTTTAACACAGGCAGCAGCAGCGCAAGCGAAGTCTTCCAAACAAACAGCAAAGTGACGA
>NW_027123381.1:5324-5765 GCF_001457755.1 Trypanosoma equiperdum
AAGCGAGCTGGCGGTTTTCTGAATTTCCTTAACACAGCTCAGGGAAGTACAACGAAAACAGGCTACTGCCTTGCGGGGAACAGTGATAAGACCCCCAGCAGCGCCTTCAACACAGCCGAACGCGGGGACGAACAACCTTCGCTGGCGCAACACACAAAAGACATAACTTCGACCGAACAAACCGAACCAGGGGGCGCGGAGTTCAGCAGAGGAAACCACGCGGACGCCGCCGGTAACGACACCGACAAATGTCAGCTTTTTAACACAGGCAGCGGCAGCACAACCGAAGTCTTCCAAACAAACAGCAAAGTGACGATCCTGGGTGGGCTTGTATCGATAACACCCAACTCTGCTAGCTCAACTTGGCACATAAACGACGGACAGGCAGTGGCAGCAGCCGGGATAGCCCAGGAAACAAATTTGCTAACCAAGACATACAAC
>NW_027123381.1:5775-6970 GCF_001457755.1 Trypanosoma equiperdum
AGTATCGGTAACACCCAACAGCGCTAGCTCAACTTGGCAAATAAACGACGGCCAGGCAGTGGCAGCAGCCGGAGTAGCAAAGGAAACAAATTTGCTAACCAAGACATACAACAAAGTAAAGGCACTCAACAACGCCAGATATCCGATATACAAGGAAACTGAGCTAGAGGCAGTCAAACAGGCGGCGCAAAGTCCGAACCTAAAGAACATACTAACAAAGATCATAAAGCAAGACAACCTAGAAACCACATCCACCGACAATGTAGCGGCCACACTAATCTCGAAAACATTCGGCGATGACGCCAGCTTAATCGACCAGCTATTAAGAGACATGGCGAGTACAAGCGTCAAGGGTGCAAAAGACACGGCAACAGAAGCGGTGGAAATCAGAATGCTAAACAAGCCACAAGATCTACAGGAAGTTCTTGACTTTTATAGCAGAAACCGTGACAAAAGCATCATGAAGCTGACCGAGGAAATTCAAAAAATATATAAAGCAACACAGGCTTGCAAAGAATCACAAGAAGACAAGGAAAAAGTTTGCAATGAAGCAGGGGACGACCAACAGAAATGTAAGGCGCTAGAAAAAGAAGGGTGTGTTTTCAACCAAACAGGAGAAACAAATAAAAAGCGCAAATTTGATGCGACAAAAGCAGAACAACAAGCAACCCAAACAGCAACAGGAGCAGGAACAACAACTGTAAAATGCTCTGATCATAAAGACCAGGCAACATGTGAGAAGGCCAATGACGGGCAACCTACCAAAGTTTGTGGCTGGAAAGGAGAAAATAGTGATGGATCTGATAAAGGAACTTACAAATGCCGTGATTCCAGTTTTCTCCTAAACAAACAATTCGCACTCAGCGTGGTTTCTGCTGCATTTGTGAGCTTGCTTTTTTAAAACAAAATTTTCCCCCCCAATTTTTTCTTATAGAATTTTTGCTAAAATTTTTGCTACTTGAAAACTTTCTGATATATTGTAACACGCAAGTTACCTGAAAAATTGAGCTGTGTTTGTTTGTAAAATTTCTGATTCTGTAAAAACATTTTTCTGGCAACTAAATTTTTTTCCTTCTTTCCTGTTTTTTTTTTTGTGGAGGTGGGGGGGGAGTAGGTAGGAATGGGGGGGAGGGTAGTTAGGTTAGTTAGTGTTAGGGTTAGAGTTAGGCTTAGGATTAGGGTTACTCGGTTAGGG
>NW_027124555.1:0-5469 GCF_001457755.1 Trypanosoma equiperdum
GGGTTATGGTAAATTCAAGTTTTAGCATTTCCTCGCTGTAACTCACCACCAAGTCCTGCACCTGTTCCTCATTAAGTTGCAACTGAGCAGCCGTTTCTTCGATAAAGGCATTCACGACTTCATTTTTTTTGTTGTGAATCGAAGTGTACCATTCTTTTCCTGCGAAATGTTTGGTGTGTTTTTTACTTTCTAATATTAATTTGTTGTAATTTACTGGGTTTTTTTCGTTATAGAAGTTCCAAAGCCGTGGGTATTGGTGCTGAAGTATTTGGTGTTTTATTCTCTCCGGTGACTTTTTATTGTCGTATACGCTGTATTCGACTTGTAGATTGTGATCAGTTGCGTGCATGTTAGTGACAACGATTTTTTCGGTTTTCACTTCCAGTGCTGTTGATGTTTCGTGCAAAAATATGTCGTGTATTTTTTCTTTATCGTGGAGCATTTTGTATTTCCATTCTGTACCCATGAAGCTTCTCTTGTATTTAATTTTTTTGTACGCGGTATATTTTTTGTAAATGGCGGTCGTTTGTGGGTATTCGTAGCTGTGTATGTTGTTGCCAGAATCATTGCTTTTCTTTATTCCCTTGCTCACAACATATTCGACGTGAAGTCTGCTTGTTGCTAATATTTTTGTTACATATACATCGGCCGTACTGGCTAACCAGTGAAGATTGTAAATATCTGTTTCTGCTGCTTTTTTCACTTCATACTTGTGGTCATCAGCAATAGTTTTCCAGTCGTCACCTCTCAACGTGAAATTATGCAGTGACATATTTTTGCATTCTTCTTCATATAGTCTTCTGAGCAATGGGTAGTTGTATTCTGCGACTGCAGCCCTCAAGTCGTTTTGTGTCATAGAGTTGTCATGCTGTAATTCCGCCTGAATTATCAAGCAGTTTTGTTCCTCGTTGTAAGAAGAATGAGTGACTATTACATTACTTTTGGGCACACCCACCGCTGTTCCTGTCTCGACACAAAATGTGTGCTCAATGTCAGCTTGCCTAAAGTAGAGGATAACCTCCCAATCTTTCCCTGCGTATTCACGGCGCACCACACCGATAGTACCAGAAGGGATATTATCTACGGAGTGCGTTGTGGGTATAAATATCCCCTCGCTAATGTCCATCTCTTCTTGTTCTGATTTCCCCCGTCTACTGTTCGCTAACCGCTGCATCATAACGGTATCAAGATATCTAATACAGGGTTCCTCGAGAGAGTACAGGTTATCCCCCCCTAGCAGTTCTTGTGAACCAAGTACCACGAGCACATTCTTTCGCAAAACGATGATGCTATAGTTTGTTGGCACCCACGTGTAGAAGGCAGGTAGCAGATATTCTTTGTTCTCCGCCCCGGCAAAACTCTGCCGGTACCTCTCTAGCGCTAAGTCTTTCGGGGCCGAGTGTTCTTCTGCCCTTGCGGGCTGCATCGAATCCCCCTCTTGCGTCTCCGTCTCTTCACCACCCCCAAATCCCATCTGCCTGTAAGCACGCAATTCCTCATTAACCTTGTCCAGTTGGGTTTGATACATCCCCATAGAGTACTGCTGCTTCTGAATGTCATTCATAACGTCAGCCAATACGCGCTTTTGTTCTTCCATAATATCCTCTGCAGTAACCTTCTCCTTCACTGCATGGCATATGTCTAATTGAGCGAGCGTCCAGTAGTATATGGGTCCCATTGCCCTGCTGCCGTCTACAGCCCGATCGTAGCAGAAGCTACGCCTACTCACGCAATCCCGCAAAATGAAATTACATCGCTCAATAGACAGTTCTTCGTCTGCAGAGAATTCTAGAATGCGCGCGCGAAAGTGCTGATGGCGTAACACACTCTGCATTTGTGGCCACGTTTTGGCTCCATCCTCACTCAGTAACAACATCACCGCGCGGAGGATAGTTGTTACCATCTTGGGTGGTGAACGATACGACTTCAGCTCATTCCAATGGCTGTACGAAATCGACTCAACATCGCAGCGGGCAGCAGACACTGCGGCGCGGGACTGCATCAAGTGCGCCTCAGCTGCTGAACTAGTTCTCATCAATTCAGCTCGTGCGTTGCGAAGAGACTCGGTAAGCTCGGCCGCTCGCCGTAAGCACTGTTCAAACCCCTTCTTCGATTCTTCTACTTTACGCAGCATAGCGCCTCTCTCCCCAATGACGGTGGTGCCGCTGTTATCATCATCAACCAATTCCCACCTCCGCTCCCACAGCTGTATTTCAGCATCCTGGGCGTAAGGGGCTGACACTACCTGCCCCAGCGTCCAGTTGATTCCTCCACTATCGTCATTGGTCAGTACCAACGCAACCACATCACCCGGTTTAATGGACCGAATGTCTGTACTGCACGTTAACGTTCTCTCTTGCATCATGTGAAATGCCTTTACCGAAACTAAATCAATCTCAGGTTTCTGTTTTCACTGATTCACTTACTTACTTGTTTTTGGTGCCTTTTCTTATTGATCCTATCAACACCTGTGTACAAGTCCCTTTTGTCCGTTGCTGTTGTTGTTGTTTCGTCTTTTTTTCTTCCTTTTTTTTTCTCCAGTTCTACACCACTCCTTGGAACTTCGGAAACAGCAGAAGGTACTACTTCCTCCTGCTATGACCCCCAGATGCCGTACTGGACGTATGGTCTCTGTTTTTCTTTCTTTTCCCTTACCTTTTTCTTCGCAGCTGTGACTGTCCTTTAAGTAAGCTAACTGTCAGATATATTAACAAACTTGTACAATTCTGTATATATATACACGTGCGTGTATGTGTGTTTATTTATTTGCTTTTGGTTGGGTAGGTGTGCTTGTTGTTGCCGTATTTTTAAACCTTTCCCGTTTGATTCACTTCCTGAAGACAAGTTGGTGCAGTAAGAAGCAGAAGTTCTTCCTTAACTTAACTTAAGCTCGTTTGCTCGCTTACCTTCCCTTGGTTTGCTTTTATGACCTTTTTTGGGGGGGGGCTTGATTCCCCCTTTTTTTTTTCTTTCTTCCCAACCCTCACTCTGTCTTGTCTCCTTTTTGTATTTTCTCTTGCTTTTTTTTCACGGAAACTCTCTCTCTCTCGTCTCCTTCGTTACGTTATGCACCCTCTAAACACGCTACAAAGGTATTGTGAACTGTACAACTGATATAAAGAGGCGCGCAATCAAATATATTTTTTTTTAATTTCTTTTTGATTTTTGCACCAGCCTTTGTGCTTACCTTTCGTGCCCGCGGCTCCCGCAAAACGTGCGCTCCGTTGATGGCGATGTTGTTGATATCGACTTTTTCGTAGCCGGTTTCCTTTAGTTTTTCCCGCTATTCGTGTCGTCGCCTAATCGCCTCAATTCCGTACTGTTTTGTTTCTTCCACACCTCTATTTTTAAATGATGATTCTTCTCTCAATTCGTATAAACGGACGGGAGGGCGGTAATCCGAGGAAGGCAGCCTTTTGGTTCTCCTTCCCTTTTTTCCTTTTTCCTTCTTTTTTTTTTCTCTCTCGTGTGTATATGTATGTGTATGTGTGTGTGTGTGTGTGTGTGTGTGTGGTGTGTGCCTCTGCGGTGTAAATATACTATTATTATTATTATTGTATATTATAGCCTTTTCTTTCTTTTATTTCCTTTTCTTTTAATAATTTATTCTCCCTCAGGGAGAACTGCCGGTAGCAGTGATTTTACGCCAAGTAGCACCACGGTTCCGTGACCGGTAGCCGCCAGCAGTAATATAATAATAATAACAATAATAATAATAATAGTGGCAACAGTGCTGTTGGGTAGCGATGATTATGATGACAGTGCTAACGAGCAATAATATTTCATAAATATTTAATAATAATAATATAGATAATAATGACATTACCAATAGTATTAGCATCAGTGGTTATGAGTGACAATAATAAAAATATAGATGAGAGTGAAGACAAAAGGAAAGAATGTGGAAAGACGGATCAACGGGGGTCATAAAATAATAATAATGGTGAAGACACGAAACTAAGTCACATAATACAAACGCATAAAATAATTAATATCTAGGCAAGCATGGCTTATCCACATAGAAACTTTATACTTTCACGCGAGACGACTTAACCTTCTAAACAAAGGCACAAGAAGAAAGAATACAACAATTAAAAAAGTAAATACCATTGCAACCACGTCACAACACCGACTTTAAAAAAAAAAAAAGAAAAAAAGACATGTACACACAGAACACTTAAGATGGGTGGAAAAAAGAAAAGAAAAACAATGTCACGGGAAATAGGGACAAGACATCAAGCAACTACCCACCTCCCATTTACCACACCCTTCAATCTAAATATTTAAATATATATATTCAAATATTTGTCTCTTTTGTTACCTTCTCTCCTCGATGAGGTCTTATTAAGCATCAACACAACGTAACTCAACACATAAATAATTGAAATGCTTACAATCTTATTTAACATTTCTCTCTCAGTTCTCCTTATACGTATTTTTTTTTCTTTGGTTAAATTCTAATTTGTTTTACGTTCCTTTTTGATTGTTTTACGCAATGAAAATAATACTCAAACTAAAATCAGAATAAACTATTTATTTAAGATTGATAGCCCCAGCCACAGCGATAAGATGAAGAAGTAGCGGCTAAACTCAAGCGCCATTTTGGCCCTTACACTAACAATAGTAATGATACCTTTTTTTAAAAAAAAAAACTAGCATAACTTCCTTTTGTTATGGTTAACAAAGAAAAAAAGACGTCACGCTTCTCTTCAGAAACGCTGTGATGGAAACTTCCTACATGCAAATTATGTGCTCAGAAGTTAAAGGTGACACACAAAAGAAAAAAGAGAGAAAATGAAACGAAAGGGGAAGGAAATGGACTAAAACAGCAGCATCGTTAAAAGACGGAAAAAGAGAGGTAAGTTGAACCTCACGAAACAACAATATTGCACCGCATTACATCACAAAGATAGGGTTTTGAAGCGTGTACATATAAGAAGTTAAGAATACATAAGAGAGGGCATCAGCCTTAAAAATAAGCTTTAAAAAAATGCATGCATGCACTAGGGGTCATGGAGAGAGAGAGAGACAAGGAGAACAAAGAACACATATTTATATTACTCAAACAGCAAATGATATCTGGCGTTGGGGGTTGAAAACGGTGAAATCCAGTGTGCAAAGTACAGTTTAAAATAAAAACAAACAGAATGAAAGGAAAGTAAAAAAATGAAGTTAAGCGAAGAGCACACAAAAATATAAATGAGCGTAACGTCACGCCCACCTAAACGAAAGGTTTTAGGTGGCACGCAGCGCATGTGAAACTTCCCCTCCCTATTGCCTTTCTTCACTCTTCTTCACTTCCCTCCTCTCTCCTCCTCCCGAGGCGATGTCTGGACGGCATGAAGCTTCCCGCCAACCAGAAACCTTTTTTACACCACATGCCGCTACACACACACCGCGTTGTGCCCAACGCCACAAATCAAAGAAATTAGATTATTAAAACACAGCGCCGCAACTCCCCCCCCCCCC
>NW_027124555.1:5479-19089 GCF_001457755.1 Trypanosoma equiperdum
TTCAAACTAAAATAAGTTAATGACGTTGGGAAAATGGAAGAACAAATGGAATGCTGAAGAAAATAAAGAAAGGAACACCACTCAAAGGCGTCCGCGCTTACCGAGTTGCGAGTCGTTCCAGCCCGCAAAACACCTCACCCTATTAACTATGAACAAATGACAAATCCATTCGAACGGGGGCCGCGGTATAATAATGTCGGACGTAAGGAGTAAGCTCCGCATGGTAGTGCGAAGGTGATGTTGCTGCTTGGTCGGGTTCTGCCTCCCATTCCTTAACTACACAACTCAACAATCGTTCCGCTTTGTGGTTTCTCATCAAATCACATCACATCAAATCAAACTCTCGCATCCCTCCTCAGTTTATATATGCCTCTATATAATGCGGTCATTCCACAAATCACTTTAATAGTGGGGTAGTAAACCGTGACATCACACTCCTCTCACACATCATTCCCATCACAACACGATCCAAACACATAACTGCTCCACCAACGCCTGCATTAAGCTGCTGTCCGAGAGGCTTCTTCTCTCGCCTCTTCTAGCACCGCTGAATCGAGCGTAAAAAACACGAAAGGTTTTAACCGGGTGCGGTACATAACGGTGCTTTGTGGTAGTTGCTGCTCTTCCTTCGATGGTGTCGATTGGGCAGGGGAACCGCTGCTGGGAGTCACTTCACCCACCGGTGGTGAAAAGAAGGTCATGGACATATTGAATCCGGTTGTCCGGTAACGACCCGCCGTAACCGCATCCTCATCCCCCAAGGCAGGAGCAGCTGCTGGAGAGTCGTGCTTCGTTTCTGCCGTCACAGCTTGAGGTACCCCGGCGTCACCACTGTCAAAAACTAATGTGTCGTCCATCAAAACCCGAATCTGCTTTACCCACGCCGCGCGACCCTCCATGACCAATGCACGGTTTAATGAGAGAACGGATAAACAAAAAGGGGTGTCTGCCACGTACACCAATGAAATAGACGCCTGTACTAGAGATGTATGAATACCCGCCCTCGCGGCGATAACAGCAGCTTCTGCATCTTGCTGTATGGCGTTTGGTAGTGCAGTGAAAAGACACTCAGTCTGCAGTGCACCACGACCCTCTCCTGAGTAACTGCTCGTATCCCCCTCACCCTTTTTCCTAGAATTTTTCCCGTCCCGTTGCTGCTCGCCGGTGGAGCCTCGTGCCTTACTCCCAGAACCACGACCAGTAATCCGCTCGCCATTTTCGTCGGCAAATGTACAGGCACGCAACGGGTTCAGCATCCACTCCTTCGCATACGTCTTAAGCTCACTCACGCCCCGGGCACAAAGAATAAGGTTCAGTTTGAGTACATACCCTACTGGAAGTAGTGGCGTCAGGTACGGCTGATATTCCAACAACCACTTGGGCCGCGGTTTTAGGGCCATGCGGGCACGCCGCATTGACATCTCCGCGCGTATTGTCATGGAGGCAGTAAGACTCTGCGAAAGGGGTCGGTAAAGAGCGCCACCGCCAGCCAGTGGACCGCTAACAGAAGAGGCTCCATCAGGCCCGCCACCCAAAGATAGGTCATACACTTGAAACCGGGGAATAGTGAGAAAGGCAGGTGCCTTGCGCAAACTAACACCCTCCTCCGGGGTTACCTCGTAAACGCCGTGCGCCGCTAGGATGCTGCGCATGGCGTTTCCATCACGCGACCATAAAGCCGCATAGGCCCTCACAAAGGATTCTGGTGAATGACACTCTGTAGAGGTGCTACAGTTCGTCGAGGTGAGAAACAGTCGCGCTTCCTTGACACCGCAAAAAGTGTGTTCGCCCTGTGAGTAGTTCGCAACCTCCAGAAGACCTAAGGTTGGCAGGGGAGTCGCAAACACGAATATTATCTCAATGCCACGCACACAGGGAAGCGTCATTGCGGTTTCCGCATTTTCGTCAAAGAGGTATTGCAGCTGGTCTGCCCACCTTTCCAGTTCGCCACCGCTGATGTCGTGCGCAGAACCCTGTTCTGCCTCCTGGAATGGAAATCGCACGTACCAATGAGTGATATACTGACTGACCAGACTCCCATTGGCGTCGCGCAAGCGGATCCCGCTCAATCCAATTTTCTCCGTGTCACCCCAAGTCCCCAACAGCATCATGCAAAGCGAAGTCACATTCCTTGGACACCCGGGGGGTCCAGCATCAGAGACACCGATAGTAGCTGACGAAACCGCTGAATGTGCCGACTGCGCACCACTGACGGTATTCGAAGAAATCACGACAGCCTTCTCGTTACCGAATCGCTTCACGTCGCCTTCGTTGCCCGACGACACCAAAAGAGTTGTTGCTGACTGACACAGATTGTTGCTCGGTTTGTAAGAGGAAGGCAAACCTATATTTGCCGGTTCTCGGTAAGTGTTTTTGGGCGCGAGCGCCGGAGATTTATCATTGGAATTGGTGTCATAAAAAAGCATCCGCTGCAACACAACCTCATCCTCCGTAAAGAGAATGTTTTCACAATTCTTTAATCCCACCTGATGAGAAGGAATCACCTCGCCTGTGTTCTCGGCGATCTCCCCGCGGAAAACGAGTTTGTCATCTACTGTCATCTCCATCAACCGCACACCCTTGTTAGTATGCACGCGCCCACTTCCACCATAGTTGTGCACCCGCACCATGGAGACAGTAACGGGAAAAGGAAGAATGAAACCAATCAAGTGATGGTTGTCAACACTATACGGCATGGTAAAAAGGCACGTCTCGTCGTGTGTGTTGTTAACGCCATTTATAATGTTTGACACGCATCGCCGTGGGTCCGAGTTCCCATGAGCAGTTGAAACAAGAGCATCCTCATCGTATGACATGCGCGCGAGGTCGTTGCGAGCTGCAGCGGTGGCCATTTCCATTTCGCTCGCCATCTCGTAGGGAGTGGGGTGTTCCACAATCAGAAGGAGTTGATTGTTTGGTGCACAATACGAGACGTTCGTAAAACCGCCCTCAATCCTCACCTTCTCCTCTTGCTGTTGTTTCGCCCGATCCACCACTTTTTCCTCTAACAACTCTGCCGGAGGAATGATCCGGTCACCTTTTTCGTCGAAAACCTCTATCCCATTCAAGCCCACCTCATTCAAGTCCCCCCACGTACTAAGAAGATTAAACAAGATAAACCTCCCACGCGGCATCTCGTTGGTTAGAAAAGGCTCCAGCTCCAGCGGAGTGCTCTGCGGCAGTGCCCCACTACCCTCGTCAAGTGAAGGGACCGAATCGAACTGTGCCTCAGGCTGCGAAGGCGCTACCGGAGTTGGTGGTCCGTTACTCATGCTGGGAGAGTCACAAGAAAAGGGAATGGCTTCATTACCACCCATAAAAAAGGAGTTGTGAAGCACACCCTCGACGACTTGGGGGTGACTGTTTTGTTGCCGTGAACGATCAGGGATGCGAATCATATGTTCACTGCTCACCTCGCAGTGCCTGTCATTTTCGCATGGAGGGAAGTCTCTGTTACGTGTTAAGTTAATGGTCGAAAGCCGTGGACCAGCAAACCCACAACTTTGATCCCGCAACCGAGCACTGCAACGCTGGTTGCTGTCAACAGAACCACTACCGCTGCCCCTACTTCTCAAGTTATCAATTCTTAAACTTTGTCTATGGAGTTTGTGCCGTTCCTCACGACGCATGTTGGTGTTTGGGAAAGAACTCGTTTGAGTGTGTGCGTTGCCGTCCACTCTTCCCCTTCGTCGCTTATTATTGTTATTGCTGTTTCCTGTTTGTTTGCTTTGTTTTTGCACCTCTCTCTATCGTCGCTACTATCGTCTTGCTTGCTAATATATGTATGGATGTATGAGTCTATCGTTTTTCTTCTTCCTTCGCTCTACCTTATTTCCCTACGTTTCGTCCCGATTGGCTACGTTTGCTGCTTCAATTCACAGAGTTAAGCAAACTTTAGGGTAAAAAGTACTGAGCACCGGAAAGCGGGAGAAAAAACAAATAAATAAACCAAGACCACAGAAATGATAGCAATGTAACCACGCACTTGCCTGTAAAAGAGTTTGATACATTTGGTTAACGCGTTACCGGCAGAAATCCAGAGACACAAAACATTTGCCGCAAGAGTCAGATTCATCCGACTGCATCTTCATGTGTTTTGTCTCTACGGGAAGCTACGTGCCAAACACTCAAGGCTGCGGCACTGTTGGGAAGTGTAACGTTTCCCTTAGCTCCTCTCCTCACTTTTTAAACTTGAAAAGGTCTCCTTCTTATTAGTATCAGTAAAAGTATTAGTGTTATTGTCAGCATTATTATTGTTATTATTATTGCTTCCGCTATTATCGCTATTTGGTGCCGACACTCCAAAGAAACACGACCGCGACCGCGCTCATCAGCTCGTTACACGGGGAAACAAGTAACGAAAAAAAGAGTAAGCGGGAAATGACCCCTTCTTATCCACAACTAGTTGTGCCAACAAACAGGTGTAGGAGAAACGAGATTGCATGTACATACATAAATATATTGAAAAACACAGGCGAATGTACGGGTAGAAGAGGAGAGAAAGGTGTTGACAGGGGTTTATTTATCGTTTGCACAACGGAAGAGACAATAATGATGTCAATAATAATACAATAACGGGAGAAGGTACAGCAGCAGTAAAGTAATGAGGTGGACATCTTCACTCAAAAGTAATACAGCACAACACTACCAAAAAATCACGGGTTAACCACCAAACGGGAGGGGGAAATAATGGTACCTTTTTTTTTTTAAAAAAAAGAGAAAAGCACTGGAGACACAACCGACGAGGTGGCAATAAGAACGAAACGAGAGAAATAAAAAACATTATTCGGTCACTTCGCTTTATCTTTTTTTCTACGTAAGTACAGGCATACACACAACAGAGACTAAAATGTGTAATCTTTTAACTGGTATAAGTACGCTACCTTTCTCACCAAACAAAAAGAAATACACCAAAAAAAAAGGAGCGCTTATCCATCACCATTCTGTCATTATTCCTAAACTATCATCCAAATATCAACGCGTTGCTTTACGTAACCCTGTGAAACTTATTAAGTAAATGTTATCATGGACAGAAATCCAATATATATATATATATGTATATGGAAACATGTAAATGTTCATATGATTTTATATATTCACATATAACATAAACTTTTACATACTCAAACACACGTTCACTACGCCCCTTTCCCTCTATGTGCGTTTACCCTCCATTCATCTGCGATATATTCAAATATTAAGGCCCTTCCTTCCCCGTCAGTACCTCTATGCAGTCTTCCCATACGCCTGGACCTCTGGAAAGTGGCGACAAATTTTGAAAAAAAAAACAACTGAGATGAACAAAGGCAACAGAAAACTCCCCAGCTGAATGTGAAAGGGGTGCGTGACGTCGCATATCCTTTCATTTGCGACATGCATCAACCCATGTGCAATCAAGTAGAGAAATAACCATCACAACATGGTAACATGCAAACAGAAGAATGGGCGGTAATACAAAAAAAAAAATCAGCAACAGCCACTGCTTCAAAGGAAAAAGAGTGGTTTTATCACAAGCACCATATGGCGGGCGCGTTATCTCAACAGAAGATGCTTCTATCAAAAAGTTACTCCATTCCGCATAACGTAGTACAAAACAAAGTCTTCGTTACGGATCACACCCATTTATTCTTTCTTCTTCCTTTTACTGACGGACACCTGATCATCAGCATTACTGTCATCAGCGACGACAAAGCGTCTATAGCCCTGCTTCATAATCTCAAAAAGCCACACGTACTGCAAACTCTGAATGATAGACAGGAGCACCATGGAAACAATTATACTTGCTTCATCATGTACCACGACCTTATCATCGCTCCGCGTATCCATGAGCAATTTGTACATTAATTGTAGCCATCTGAATGTCACAACCGAACCTCCCACAACACGAATGATGAGAAACATAAATGCAAACACAACATCGCAGATTGTCGCAAGGGAGCTGAATGCTGTAGTATGCAGCGTGCGTATGATGGAGGAGATATGAAACGGTACGTTGCTAAGCTCAAACATACCTGTGAAGTACGATCCATACTGATCGGAGTAGGGAAACGATAGCAAGTAAGCTCCCACGAGGCTTGCAAAAGCATGAACTTTCCACTGCGCCTCCCATTTATATGCAAAACAGACAAAAATGTCCCAAACAAAATACGCTACTATGGCAACCCGAAAGAAACGGTAATATGGAATCTCGCGATACACGTCAGTGTCGAGGACGTAACCATGATCACGAAGGTTCGTAACAAAGCACACTGCAGAACCTACCATAAGAAGCCCATTAAAAACACTCACCGTCCGCACAATAACATTATTTTGGTCATCTCGCGCGAGTTTTTGGAAAGCGGTACCAAACACTTTAGGATATATCCACTGTGCTGTTACCTGAACGGCACCGTACACCGCCACCATAGGAAGGAGAATGGGCCAGTCACGGACTAGAGGTGACATGTACGTGTCATATGCACCATAAAGCCCCATTGGTTCTAACTTCTGTTTGTTTCAATCTTCTGTTGGTAGTTTCTATGTGAACTACTTTACTATTATATTGCTATTGTTATCTTTTTCTTGTTTGTTTGCTTTTTTCCCACTTTCAAGGAGAGTCTTACTTTGGAGTAACTGCAAAATTGTGAAAAGCAAAACAACTTGGACGAGAACAAGTAACGAAAACAACCATACAGTAACGTTGTGGAACACGTGCGTCACGCAAAGTATAAACTTAAACAACTTCACACACCTGTGCGCAGTTGGGTGGAGTGAAGATTCTTGTGCGAAGGAAAGTGAGAATAACATATGTATATAAGAATGAGTAAAGGGAAGAAAAAGCTACGCGTTTTACACAATACCACCTCCTCTTCTTTCCGATGCTCAACCTCAATATCTTCATCCTGTTTTTTTCATTCTTTTTTCCCTCACATCGCTCCCTCTTCCTCTTTATCTTTCTCCCCCCCTATTTCCCATTTCCTTTCTTCGAGCTTCTTACACTTTGCGTGCATTTAAAAAGAAAAAAAACGTTTAAGCGAATACTTTTTCTTATGTATCCCCTTCTTTTTAGTTTAGGGGGTTAAGTGAATGCACTGAAAGTAAACCAACAGCAGCAACACAATGGAGAAAGCACGCAGCCCAGCATTCACCTGTGCACTCATGCGAACTTGTAATGCAAGTCAAGACCATGCTTAAATCATCCACTCGTCGCTTCAATTAGTACCTGCCACGTAACACGTACGAACACATATGCATATGAGGAGAATGAATAGGACTATTGGCGTATGCTGAGGCACAGCAGTGGGTGAGTAACATTCTCAGCCACACCTCTTGAGAAAATAGAGAGGGGAAAGAAGGTTGAAGGACGACCAGCGACGTGTCAACAGTCACATCAATCGTTCGAAAAGAAGCACGACAATGCATCTCGGTGGCATCAAATTTCATAACGCGAGAGCATAGCACTGCGAAAACTGCAACACATGCACTCACTGACAGACATACATATACTTATTTATATACGCATGTGTGGACACCATTTCCTCACCATGCTCAAGAGGCCATGATCCTTCTCAGGACTACAGCACTGACCACTAGTGTTGGATTCTCTGATTGTTAAATTGTGACCAATATTTATGCATTTCAAGCGCTACCACGCAACTATCACGCACGATCGCTTCCTTGTGCTTCGCATACTCCTCTAATGCGGGAAGTGTCTTTGGATCAGCGATTGCCCCCAGCGCCTCCGCCGCCTCGTGTCGCACCATTGGGGCCTCATGCTCATCCCGAAGTGCATCAAGCAGAGCGGGTTGGCTTGCCGGATGCTCCAGCTGTCCAAGTACAAATGCCACCTCGTGCCGAAGTAATGCACTCGTGTTGTCTTGCCGCAGTGCCCGAGAGAGCGCAGCTACCGCTTCCGGGGTTCCAATGTTTCTAAGCGTGAACATAGCCTGGTAACGTAACCACAGCGAAACTGCACCGGTAGTGTCACATAATAGATTCTCAAGTTCTGAAACGGTATAGGGGGCAGAGCCACCGATGTTGGTGCCGTTGAAGGCGGGTGCAGGATCAATAGAGACAAATGGACAGTTTGCCGCCGGTCCCACAGCCTCCTTACCTTTCTCTTCGAGCATTTCTATTCGTTTCAGCGCGAGTTCACATGACTCACGAATGGCGGCCTCTGGTTCATTCGCCGGTTCCATGAAGTGCCGCAGAAGTGGAATACATGCAGGGTCCCCAATGGCGCCTAAGGCCTCAACCGCCTCGTGACGAGTAACAATATCATACTTGCCCACTGCGCGAATGAACCGTTCCAGATGTGGGCATGCTTCTACCATAGCCGATTGACCAAGATTGTACACAAGCTCATGCTGTAGTAACACAGAGTTTGTAGTGTCAACAGCTTTGGCAAGCACATGAACACCAGCAGGAGTCCTCAGTATGGATTCCTTCAGACGGTACAACTCGCGTGTGCGACTAAACAGAGGTTCCTCGGGGTCGAGCAGCTTTCTGTACTCCTGCTCACAAACAGAGAGGTCCTGATCCATCGTTAGTGTTAGAGCAGCAGCGCTTGAGAACAGATGCGAAAGGGTACGGAGCGCTTACTTCCAAACCGTAACCGGCTTGCCGTGAGGAAATACGCTACGTAAAACCCAAGAAATTCAAAACCGTACGTAAAAAGAAAAGGAAAAGAATACAGTTCACTGGGACGGGTGCACAACACACCCAAATGTTTACCACTTCAACAGTACTCTTTGCTCTGCGGCGGAGTGAACGTGATACATCACATAGGAGGTTTAACGAAATATTGATCATTATCAACAGCGGTCGATGCATGACTGCCTTACGTCGCGGCTGTTATAACATTCTGTAAAGGAATGTGGTAAAACTTTGCTGCTTCCGGTGTCTCTGCCTTGCCATCAGAAAGAAGTAACATCACCGAATATGAACACCACAGACACACACGTACAGACACCTTACAAATTATATTTCCCGGTTCCTCCAGGTGTGCGAACCATCCCGCCCCAGGGGGTTTCAACACCTTTTTCCGTTTTCTTTCCCTTCTTCACCTTCACCTCCCTCCCCTCTCCTCAGTCGCGTATCGACTATGATGAAAGAAAGCAAAAGAACCCACAACTTCGACCAGCACTCTGAATGTCCTTGAACCAATCAAACAATGGAAAGTAAACATAACTCGTTGCAAAGCAATACATGTGGGAGGGAGAAGAGGACGTAAGTAAGGGGAAGGAAGGGCAATGTGGAACGGCTGGGTGCACACTCTCATACAGGCGAGATCGGTCAAACGCACTACCTTTCCTTCGCTTTCACACTAACACACCTTCCACCTAAAATGGTTCCACACTTCTCAAATAATACGCCTATACACAGGAAAAATCACAGATACAGCACGTGGACGCCGTCAAGTAAGAACCCCTCTGCTTTTTTTTCTGAAATCCCTTCATTTCACACAAACAAAAGTTACATGTGCCAACAAATAACTTCCCTCCCCGTACTTTCCCACTATTCAACCCATTTTTCCACACACACACACACACGCACACGCACCACCCTCAAAAGTTAACGCCCCAGTTCCCAGCTCCATAACCCCCTCACAATAAAAGCGCAAGTTTTACTCATATCACTCCCACACTGCTTCTGTTACGTGTTTTTTTTTCCCCCTCCCTTCCTTCTTCCCTCCACTTCTCTTTCTTTCTTTTTACTTTACGCGACCTTGAATAGCGCAGAACCGTAGGGCCACAGCTGATAACAGCAGAAAACTAGAAAGTCGACATGCAGACAAACAGACATGCATCCTCTCTCTCTCTTACAGTTGTGGCGTAACTCAAGAAACGAGAAGGAAGAGTTGACTGCTGGTTTTCACGTGCGCCGCAGCACGTAGGAAGACGTGGACACGTGTGTTTATAGCGTCATGAATAACATACGTCTCTTTAATGGGATGAATCGGGCCCGAACATAAACAACAGGATTGCTGAAGTAAAAATAAGTTTTCTAAGAAGCATCAATCACAATGTATTGGGGAAAGATAACAATATTAAAAAAACAAGAAACTACAGTGAGCCTATAATATTTAAAGCAAAGTTTAACCAGGCACATAGAGTTTGCACATTTGTTGCATTATTTCACCCATTATTTCAACGTTGTTAGGTTCCGAGCCGGCGGAGCACTTGACGCAGCGTGAACACTTCCGAAAAAAACTTCTCTCTCGTCTCCGCTGCGTTCGTAAGAACCGAGAAAGCCTCCCGCAGTGTCGCATGTTTACCCTCCGGGAACGACATAATCAGTTGCTCCACGTAGTTAAACCAGAAAGGAGGGTGTGCCTCGAAGATATGATGTACGACAGCACAGCTTGAATTTACTGCGCGATCCTGAAACACAATAATGTTCATGGCTGTACTCAATAACCTCTGCCATACGCTATCATGTGGCGCTAATAACCTGGCCAAATGCTCACGAACCTCTGTTGCCAGCCGTGGGGGCCTGCTGACGATGCTCTGCTGAACAGGGGGCATTGGGGACGAGAGACGGGAGGATCCGAAGGGTTGCGTGAAGGGTGCAGGGGACTGGTCCGGGCCGTGAGTATCTGTGGGACGCAACGATGGCGAGAGAGCGATCGCCCTCACCTCCTGTACAAGTCCCGAGATAAATGTGAGAAACCCCAACCCATGCACAAGCACGCCAGACTGCGTGTCCACGTCTTCACACACTGTTATAACGGCGTTGATTAACCCCACTAGCTCGTCGCCTGTGAGACCCCGTAGACAAAAATACAAGTTTTCCTCAACTAACAGACGCAAAAGGTCAACAGCAACTACAGTAAACTTTCCGTGCTCCTTAAACACATTTGTCCCAACCAATGCCAGCTTTCGGAGGAGGTCTACCGTAGTGCGTTCAAAAGTGTCATCATTGTAGTATAACATCGCACCAAAAGGAACAAAAGACCCTTCCATGCACCTCTTCATGATATCCATGGCCAGCATCCATGGTTTAAGCACCTTGTTGTAGCTGCCTGATAAGGAGGAGAGAGCCATAAGATGATCGATGGAGAATGTGCGCTTCTCTACCTTCTCAACGAGATCACAGAGATGCTTGAAAAGCATTAGTCCAACGGCACTGTTGCTGCTTGATGATATGTGAAGCCTTCCATATTTTCCAGGGGTAACGAGCTCGCAGAGGAAGCGCATGAGTGCTGTTACCACAATCGGTGAATCACCCGCTGTGTCAACGATGGTGACAAAGACGGAGTAACGGGAGAGAAACCAATCGATGAAGTCCAAAGAAGACAACTGGTCTTCCTTCAACGCCTGGCAAGCGCCACGCAGGTCACGCACCCACCCGGCTATAAAGCTCGGGCTATTTACCTCATTATTCACAGTTCTCTGCATGCTGAAGTCAACGTTGCTAAGATATGACTCCATGCGCTCCCTTGTGTAACTCCCCGTTGAACGGACAAACCACAATGCCTTCGTGATATTGGTACGGAGTTTGTATGTTTGTTCTGATTGGGCAAGTGGCAGATCAGACGTTGGGGGAAGTTCAAGGGACAGCTCTCGCAGTAACTGAGGCGGAGCCTCACGGCAAGCCTCAACGATGACATCGGCAGACGATCGGATGATGTCCACCGCGTCCAAGCTATCAGGACCACGCAACAAATTATGGCCGACGTTATCCAATACAAACTGAAAGAGTTGCCCACGGTCCTGAAAAACATTAGTCACAACAGCTGATAGGTTGCCGTGGCGAGCACCAGTGATCACAGACTGCATATTCGTCAGGAAGTGCAGCATTCCACGCTCCACAAAACTACTGAATAATGCAGGGTTGCCACTGTGGTTCCTGCGATGGTCAGCACAGCCCCTAGCGTATGCAAAAACATGTGAGCACGGTTCAATACCTGAACTTTCCATGCTAAACAGCACGAGCCACGCAACACCACCAGCAATATAAAACAGCCAACCAGTGGAGAGAGGTGATGTGAAGATCGACATGCCCACTTGCTGATTGAGATAATTTGCGAAATCACCAAGATACGTTGCGGGGTCGAGGAGGCACACGTTAGCGTAGGCATCAGACTGTGCGAGTACCGCTTCCGCGAGACCACCATCCGCATCTTCTAACGAGAAAGAATCCCCACCGCTTGCATCCGCGCCGTGAATACGTGCCACCAAGAAGGCACGTAGAACCGGAAGTACTGCAACCTCAATATCTTGAGGACACTGCTCCGAGTAACTACGCCGCTTTGAAGTTGTAAGCGCAACCCAGAACGCCATCACTGCAGTGGCTGTGGAGAAACTCCCTTCTTGGCCAAATGTAATCGACAGCACATCTACCGAAATGGATTGAAACGCCGTCACCCATTGCTCGAAGACTGCAACCTGACGGAGTTCGCGGTAGCCAAGGGAAAGCACTACACGGCGGAATGCCTCAGCAAGAGTCTCAATGTAGCGGGGTATCTTAAGCCGACCATCTTGCAACATGGTCACCTGTATTAATTTAGTGAGTGTGAATTCAATGTACTGCAGCCGTTCCTCTACCGTTTCAAAGAATGAGCGATAAGTGCCACATATATTCGAAATAGCTGAAAGTAGACTTGCACAGTGCGGGTGCGGCAGCGCGGCGTGCTGGCCCCATAGCGTTTGTAGGGTCTGGTCACTTAAGATAGTAGGTTTCCATGCGCATGGGAAGTGAACGAAGGGAAGGTCCTCCGTATCATCAACCATTATAGCTCGAAAATCAAACGAGAAGCAGTTTTCCACGAGCTTCACAATTTCGGTAATGTGCGGAGTGTTCACCGTTAACTTCTCTAGTAGTTTCAGCGCCTCCACCAAAATATTCAGGAGACACTTCTCATTGAAGTTACCGCTACAGTGTCGATGCGCCACAAATCCTAGATATGTCTTAGACCGAGATGAATCGTACTTGGAGAACTCCACCACCAACGCATTGAGCATCATCAAACCAAGCAGTTGCATGTTCGTACCATCCGCCTCATGTCGCAGCAACTCAATGGGATAATTTACAGCTCCTTCAAGGAGGGGATCAGCTTCAAAGGCAAGTTTTGTCAATTTCGCGTACGCAGATAGAAGGGCCGACACCACATGTTTCGGCGCACCATTTTCAAGGGCACGCTTGACACAGCCGCCGCAATGCACAACAATCACATTCTGCTTCTCTTCCTCGCTGATCCACTTCCGCACAGCTTTGAACCACAGAACAAGACATTGAGACATGAAGAGCAGCGCGTATTGATTGTTGGACTGCTGAAGAATGGCACATATGATAGACTGGTCCGCTTCCGCCTTTGTAAGTTGTTCAAGTGATGCCTGCGCCCGCTGCCTGATTGAGGGATCCGGGCTCGAGTACATTTGTTCTGCGAGGCAATCAACCTCCGAGACACTGCTAGTCTGCATTGTAAAATAGATTTCTTTTCCTATTCTTCTTAAAAAGAGAACGGTTTTGTTTTGTTTACGGTGGGAAGGGAAGGGTGGCAGTAAAAGTTAGTGAAGCATTTTTCAATCGTTTGCATTGTGTACATGTATGATTTCCTTTACTGCCCCTGACAGCGCGCACGGAAACAGGCAAATACAGACGGGGTGAGACCAGATACGTATTCGTAT
>NW_027123679.1:0-6434 GCF_001457755.1 Trypanosoma equiperdum
ATTATTATTACTACTCTTATTATAATATTAGTATATACACAATCACACTCTACCATAACTCACCTATTATTATCATAGTCATTATTATAACCCCAAAAAATATTCATAAAATAAATGGATTGGAATGAATTTATTTTTCACACACTATCATCTTAATACATTGCACCCATACTCTACTTTCATACCAAAAATTAATGTTTTCGAAGTTATTACACTTTCATCAAAGAGTCTTAAAGTATATAAAATGTTATTAACATTATAAAACTATGTGAAAACAGAAAATTTGGCTAATTTCCAAAATTTCATAAAACCGAGCAAACATCCTCAGAATACTCAAAATGCTACTCAACTCACAAAAGCAGAATCCATACTTGGAACTAATTTCTTATTAATGAAAAAATTACCATTTTGTTATTTAACTTTGTCTTTCTCCTCTTAGCCATCATTGCCATTTATAAATGCACAATTTTGTTTGTCGCCTGTTTTGTCATTTTCACATCTTGCCTTATCAATGCCGTGTCTTGAACACCGAGTTGTAGCTCCAGCATCTCCTTCTCCTTCTTTTGCAGCCTCTTTTTCTGCTTCCTTTTTCCCTTCCTCACTCAACGTACACTTTTTGTCCTTCCCTCCATCCCCCTTATAAACACACCCCTGATCCTTTAAGTTTTCACAGGCTTTTTGATCACCTCCTGCTGCATTGCAAACTTTTTCGGCAGCCTCTCTCTGGGCTTTTGCTTGCTCTTGTGTCGCTGTTGTTGGCGTTTTATCGCCGCTAGACGGGGTGTTGATTTCTGTGTCGTATATTAGTGCCGCATTGGTAGCGTTTAGCGTCTCCAGCTGGAGTTTAATCGCCTCAAGTGCTGCTTCAGCTTTACTCAAGCCGTCTGCTTCTGCTGCTGCGGTTTGCAATGCACTTATCCACGGCACACTGACCTTGTTTCCAGCGAAGTAGTCCTCTTTGTAGTGCACGCATCGCCCGCCGTTGGTGTCTCCGCTGCCGGTGCAGCCAGTGCTCGCCGTGCCGTCTGTGTTTCCCAGTAAATGTAAGGTTACAGCGCCGTTGTCGCCTTTCTTTTTTTCCAGTCGGTTATAAAATGACCTAATGACCGCATTGACGGAGCTGGTTGATAGTGGAAGATTGTGGTTAAGTTTTTGGCATTCCGCTTTAAGGTTTTTCCACAGCTTTCCGCTGTCTTTGGCGGCGTCCCAGGCGGTTGTTGCTAGGCTCGTTCCGTCGACGGTAGCGCCGCACTTTGTGCAGCACGCCGCGCCTGCGTCGCCGTCACCTTGTGCGAAGCCGCAGAGGCATTGAATGTCAAATCGTAAAGAATGCCCAGCTAGGCTTGCGCTAAGGCTGTCGTGTTTGCCGCATTTCGTGGCTCTGCCGGCGCCTGCGTACGTCGTTTCTCTTTGTTCGGTGCCACCAGAGCCGTAGAGTGCTTCCGCCAATTTTTGTTTAATGCTCTTGTCTGTGAGTTTCAGTTTCTCTGCTTTTGTTTTTTCGTAGAGCTTGTACGCAACTTCTGCGTTTGCTTGTACAGTTTTGCGGCTTCTGTCGGAAAGCTTTGCTTGTTTCCACGCGGCGTAATCTTTTTGTCTTTCCAATTCTGCCGTTTTCTTCTTGCTTTTCTGCCAAAAGTCCCAGTGCTCGCGCCACTTGTTTAGTTCGTTGCCGGCTTTTGGGCTTGTTGATTTGTCGGCGATTTGGTCAGGCGTTTTCGTCAAATCTATAAGATCGGTTAAGCTCTTGTTTGCTAAAGTAAGATTAATTGCTCCTACAGCCAGAGCTAGATCTTCCACTCCGTTTGGCGGTGATGGCACCTTGGGCTCAGTTAGCGCTAGATTTATGGCCCCGCATAGGGCGCCAAAATCGTCGGCTAGCTCATTGGCGTTCAGTTGAGCCGCATAAGTTGGCCAATCCGTTGTACACAGCCACATCGCTCCGAGGGCTACGATGCTGCGGATCATTGTTTGTGATTTTTGCCTTGATGAAAACAGGTTCCTGCGAAAAGGCAATCAGTTTCGGTTATTTCAAAAAATAGTTCGTCGTTATATCGTTTGGCTGGTGCGGACTGTTCAAAATTAAAGCTTTAAAACCAACATTAATTTGCGTCAGTGTGCCACTTTTTATTTATATTTTCTAGAGATTGGTGCTGTTATTGTTTTTCTCAAAACATCGAAAAAATGGAGACTTAGTAATTTACCGGTTACTTTTATTCCTGTAAGGCAGTTACCTTGGTGTCACAACTATAGAAGAAAATAGACACTGGTGTTACTGTGTCTCTTATTCAGCAACAAATGATAGGCAGCTTAACGGTTGGAAACTATAAAAATCTTTTTAGGTAAATCTAACAGTATGGTTCATTAATGTGCTTTTATTTCAGCTTAAGCCTACTGATACGTGTCAGTTACAGACACCTATTACATCTTCTTAGATTTTAATAACTCCACAGTTTAAACACTTCACCACCAATCTCTCCATATTTAATAAACCATTCCCTTCCACCTATTTTATCAGTTTGAATTGTCTCCAAACCTATCGTATTAACTTGTCTTGTTCGCAGACAGCTTAACCAAGCAGGATATTTCACAGTCAATTTTACTTTCTCCTGCTATGCAATTAGTTGTCCTGGAAAATGAATAAATAGGGCGTCTCCAACTTCACTACTATTAGGAATAGAAAAGAATCCCTCCTCATATTCCAATCTAATCATTCCTCTCTCCAAAAAAAATCTTTGTCCAACAGCTTCTTCCTGAAGCACAGTCAAAATTAGCAAAGGCTTTAAATACTCTTCTCCGACCACCACTCCTCACTTGCCTTTAGTAACTCTTAAAATGCATATTCAAATTTCCTAAGTGCCTGTACTCGTGCTGTTAAACCTCCACCACTAAGATAGGGTTTTCTACTTGGAGTTTATTTAGTAAATAAGGTAATTTCTTATCTACTTTTTTCTGTGTGTCCAATATTGAAAACTCAGTAATATCTCTCCACATGCTCTTTGTAACTATGTTCTTCCATAATTGTTTTCTCATTATCTGCATAATTTTGTATAAAATATTACATAGTATTCTCATACTTTTCTCAATTATTGAAAATAACATCATATCCATCAACAGTTGTTACAGTATCCTCATCACCTGCATTCTGTCTTTCCAAAAATTCCATAACCCATCTAGGCCTCTTAACATGGCTATACAAACCTCACATAGAAATTGTAATAATTTCAACATGGCTTAGTTTGGCACTCAATATCAGCCTACACTACCTTTGAGTTGATTGAGTTTGAATTAAACCACAAGCAATCTGGGATTTGTAGACTTACTCTCTGTTATGCTTATTTCGTTGTCTATATTATCCATCTCAAAAGATAATTACCTTAAAAAAATTAAATGTGATAGCAAAAGTACGAGTAAAGTTCTAATGATACCACAATATATTCCTTCACATACTAATAAATTTTGAAATGTTGTAAGAATATGTAAGAAACATTAAGATAAGAAGTCAGTTCTTCTACTAAGGTGTTTACTTATTTAAGTAATGAATATATACTGTTCAAATAAATCTGTTACAGCGTGTCTGTTCAGTATGTTCAGCTTATTAATTCTATGTACATGTATAGTTTCTGTTGTAAAAGTTAGGATTAACCACATGTGACTGCCCCCCATACTTGTATTTCTCCGTTTTTTGCATTGATAATTTTTGCCTATGAGTTTCTATAGGAACTGCAGTAGCTAGTTGCTTTTGTCAATTTATATGTATTAAGAATTTTGTTACTTATATGTGGTAACTAAAAATAAAACTCGATTATTTCGTTTTACAATTTCCGTCACCACATCTTTATAAAATACCTCTAATGTTGTTTTTAGCATAATCTCTGCAGTGAAAGTTATCAACTTTATTCAAAAATGCAGTGCTTCATCTGCTCCTACTAATGTATTTTGTTCCTATGTGCTGCACCTTGTTGTTACGCATTCCGCTCCTTCACTTTATTCTTTCCTTACTTTTAGTCACTGATTCTATTACCGCAGATAAAGTAGCGAAGAAAATGTTACCGTTTCCAGTCCCTTATAACTTCCTCATCATCTCTTTATCGTCACCTTGTATATGATGATTACCACAATCATGTTTTTTTTTTGACCGCTCATATTTTATCCTCTTCCCTCTGTTCCTCTCTTTCTAATAATCCTTGTGTAATCCCGCTCACTGACTCCCATTTCAACCCTCACATTGTCTTAGCGCATCTATTTTGCTGTACATATTTTTTACACCACCGCATCTCTTATTATAATATCAGTATATACATACTCACAACGGTTTTCTACCATTATAATTATCATGATCACAATTATTATTACTGGTCTTATTATAATATTGGTATACGCATACTCATATAAGGCACCCATGACTATCATTATTTTTATTATAACCCTAACTATTAATTTCCAGAAAATAAACGGAATAATCAAACAATGTTTCTGAATAACACTTACCTTCCATTCCATACAGCACTTTTACTTTACTCCTATAGAGCACTATCATGTATGTTTTACTAAATTCTCAAAAATTGCACATTTAGCAAAGGTTTGACAAAACGTGTTAAAATTTAGAAACTTTTTTAAATTCAATAAAAATAAGTAATTTTTTTATATAATTAATTTTAGAAGCAAAAACGCAAGCAAAAGAGGTGCCTTCTTAATGGCAAAAGAATTTCTTCCTGTGGCGTTGTGGTTTTTCCATCATTTTCCGCTTTCACTCTCTCTTTTTCTACACACTTCCCCTCCTTAACGGTTCCTTTCCATTCGCAGTCACCATTGCAATTTTTTTTTCATTTCCCAAGCAGCTTTGGGGTGCTGCTGCTGCATATGTTTCCTTGCTCTTACTTTCACCATCGTCTTGTTGTTGAGCTGTTTTCAGCGCTGTTTTTGTCGTTATGAATGCTTCAATTTGCCGTAGTTCGCTTAAGCTATTTACGGCTTCTAGTGTGGTTTGTGTTTTTTCCCGCGCTTTCTTCCGTTACTTGTGTCTCGTCTACTTCCTTCCAGATCTTTTCTTTGTAGCTTTCTGCGTCTTTGCCGTACAGATCTTCGACCGTGGTGTTTAATTTTGAAGCGGCCGCGGCTGGTATGTCGGTTGCTGTAATATCGCCGATGCTAGGTTTGTATACTCCAAGGGCAAATGGTGCATTATCTGTTTGTTCCCAGGGGTTGCAGTCGATGTCCTTTGTGATTTGAGTGGCTACCGCCGTGTTGATGTCGTGGTCTAATTGTGCAGCTTGTTGCGCTAAGGCGTCACTTGAAAAATACCATGTTTTGCTTGTTTTCTGGGCGCCGGTTTTGTCTTTTCCTTTTGCGACGTTTGAGACGGCTTCTGTTTTGTACATTTTCCCCAACTTGATACTTAGCTGATTGCCTTGGTTGCTGGAAGCGCATTCTCCGTCTGTTCTGCAGCACATCGCTTGGCTTGCGCTGTTTGACGCCGCTGTGTCATCGACTACTACCTTTTTTATTGCCATTTCCAATTTGTGTACTGCCTGTGCTGCATCAGTATGCGCTTTATTAGCTGTGTAGTCGATTGGTGTGCACTTTGTTGCCGGTATTCCGTTGTTTGCTGACGTTGACTTTATCCTTTTGTGTACCGGTCCGGCGTTGGCTACTTGGGCTTGGGTTTCTTCCTTGATTTGCATTTCTTGCAGCGCCTCTAACGCGCTTGACATCCCATATAGATGTGCTAGGCCTGCTGCTTTGAAGTACACTGCCGCCGCCTCATTGATGTTTTGTTCCGCTGCTTTAATTGCGCAGGCGTCGTGCAGCGTAGCAAGCAACAACGCTTTTGCTCTGTTTTGTGGCTCAGTTGTCAGGGATGAGTAAATTCGTAGCTTGGTGGCCTTGATCGCGTTTGCGGTCGATGGTGGTGTCATTTTTTAAATTTCTTTTAGCAACTAACCTACGTATATTGACGGGTCGTTGGCGTCGCTACAGTTAGTATTGTCTGTCTCACCTACTGCTGCAGTTAGTACAGCTGGAAACAGCATTAGCGTTAGCCATTCTTTCTGCGTTGCGACCGGCATGTTTCTGATGTAACTTTTTTCTGTCGAGTTTAGAATTGAAACTGGTAAAAGATCACTGCTGTCATAACTCTGCAGGCGTCCACAGAAAATGGAAGACTCATCTGATTCAGTTGCTTTTGTTGAGGGATTTTTTTTCGAAAAACAGCGGTAAGCTTGATGGTGCTTGGTTTCGTAGCAGTTTCTGCTGATGTTCTTTGAATATGAATCGCCTTTTATGTTTCTTAATATATTATTGTTTTAGCGTGCATTGTCTTCTGTATTTCTAGTTTACAACCCCTTTAAAATATTCAAAGTAGTATTATTCTTTCTCTATTAAATTCCCTATCTATTTCGGCTTACATGCCGCTAAAAACCTTTAGATACTTT
>NW_027123092.1:0-1492 GCF_001457755.1 Trypanosoma equiperdum
GTTGTAGCGTGGGGCGTGTACATGTTCGTATACCGCAAATTATGCGAGGTTTATAACGTTTCGTCTTTTGCAAGTAGAACTGGGATGTCTGTTGTGGCCAGCGTTACGTCGGCGCTGTTGACGACGCCTATTTGGCTCCTAAAAACTCGGATGCAGATTGAGTGTAGGGCTATGGGTACCTGTGGGAGCTACAGCGGCTTCTTCAAGGGTTTCCACCACGTGCTCGTAACAACGGGCGTTCGTTCGCTTTGGCGTGGAGCGTCTGCGCAGCTCCTACTCGTTTTGCCCAATTCGCTCGGCTTTCCTATTTACGACTCGCTAAAGGACTGCATAAACCAAAACATAATAGGGATTTCCGCAGAATCCTGTAGTTGGGTGCATGGACGCGACCTAACCGTAATAGAGGCGTGCCTTTGCTCAGTCGTCGCGAAAGTTTTTGTGGTGACCCTCTCTCAGCCATTCACGATGCTGAAGGTCCGACTGCAGGATCAACGCTGGAATCAAGGGGAGGTAAGATACATGACGATTAAACAGTCGATTCCGCTCATCATAAGACGAGAGGGTGTGTACGGCTTCACACGAGGGTTAGCTTCATCACTGTTATACTCGGTTCCGCGTGGTGTTGCATATTACGTTCTCTACGAGAAGTCTCTGCAGTTCTTCTCCCGCCGCGTCTGATTGGCATCCCCTTACATCATTGCCACTGGCTAATGGTCACTCTCTTAGGTATGTGCCGCTACATCGTCAAGACGCTTTGGTGCTTGTGTAGAAATTGTTATTCCCTACACAGCAACTTCATTAAACTAAGAGAGGCATTAATATTGCTCACTTTCGCCTGAGAAGTTGTTTATCATTATTAACTTACTTGTCACTTTTTTCAGTTATCGTGCCCTCTGTTTTCATCTGTACAGTTTTATCAGTGCAGAATTCGTTGCATATTTTTCTGTATTTTCCTGTTATCTGAAGTTACTCCCAAGTTGAAGGGAAATGACTTGTGTACTTCCCCTTCCAGCAGAGGAGGATTGCATTGGATTGATGGGGGGGGAAGGAAGGAATTAAGAGGGCATGTTTGAAGGGGGGAAATTAAAACGTTAAACATGCCATGAGTTGAGTTTGTAGTAGTCCTGCTGTACGGTACGGAGAGGTGGGGGTGAGGGGATGTGCTACGGTGAACCGCAAGGCAAAAACTAGGTGAGGGAAGGGACCCCTACACTTGATCTTCAGCATCTTTCCTCTTGCTTTGAAATACGTTGTTTCTGTCGGAAGTTCTGCGGTCTTCACCTCTCTCATCAATGTTCACTTCTATATGCGCTTTTCACTAAGTGTAGGTGAAAGCCCGGAGGTTAATTTTTTTCCCCGCGGATATTACCCTGCTTGTATAGTTAATCACTTCAGATGGCACAAAGTACTGCTCGTCACGTAATGAACACGCCGCAGTCCCAACAGGGTCAGAACTTAACACCTGCGGAAACTGATAACAAACCACGGCAGA
>NW_027123885.1:0-4151 GCF_001457755.1 Trypanosoma equiperdum
CACCTGTACCGCGTGGTGCGTCAGCCATTCTCGGTTCAACTATGACAGCTTATCGTTTCAAATAACGGAGGAAAAAGCAATAAAAAGAGCAAAGACAAATTTTTTAAAAAAAAACGAAAGAAGGTGCTGCAGTGATCAAGGGAAAGGGAACCTCAAAAAGGGAATGAAGTACGCCGACGCCCACAGACAAACATACGTAGTCAAAAATTAATCAGAACGCCTTCTAATCGCAGAGATCGCTCGGTGAAAGCCACCCGAGTAGCTAGCAGCATGCTAGAAGATATTGTACATCTGTCTCCCCGCGAAAGGAAAAAAAAAACATACAAATAAACATATATACACGCTATAATACAGTTCCTTCGACCTCGTCTATTCCCCTGAACTCTATTACCACTACAGTTCCACTCTCTCAATTTTTCCAACACTTAATTTGTGATAATGAAAAAGTTGGGGAACCCTAACTTCAGGAATATATATGTATGAGTATTTTCACCGGCGTGCCCTCACTCCTACACCGTTGCGACTACCTGCGTTAGATGCTCCATGCGGCGAGCGGTGAGTGTGGCCTCCAGTTGGCCGAGGGCATCCTCGGCATCTACAGCGCCATCGAAGCGCAAAAGCACACCGAGGTCGACAAACAACAAACTCTTTATTTGCCGTATAACCTCCGCCAACACCGGAAGGTGCGACTCCATTTCCAGCTTGCGGCTCCACAAGGAGAGTAGCTCTAATCTAGTGGCATTGGAACGCAACAACTCAGCGAAATTCAGCAACTCACCCGCAGTAAAAGGGTTGTCAGACACAATAAGTTCCTGCAGAGACGCCAGTACTTCGTCTGGGAAAGCTTTAGCATCAGCCACTTCGGCATTCTTAATACTAAGAAACCTGAGGCCTGACGGCTTGAGGAACTTAAAGGCTGCCGATACACCCACTGCCCCGAGAGGTATTTGATCAAGCGACAATCTCTCCAGTGTTCCCTTACACCGAGATAGTAGGCATCCGAGTGCACCACCACCTTCAGCACCACCCAGGTTGTTACGGGACAACTGTAACTCCCGCAACACAAAGTTGCCTTCCGGGGATGCTCCGGACCACTTCAGAATGTGCTCTGGTCCCAATTCATTGCCATTAAGATGAAGGATATCCAAACGGCTGCATAATCTACCCAGTGCCTCGACTTCATCGTCACCCCAACACTGGGAGAGGTCGTTAAAACCTAATAACAGTGTTGTGATATTACCAGCAGCAACTGCAGACAAAAGTTCAAAAAAACAGGAAGACTTGGAACCCTCTTGGTTGACGTCCGGGCACTCCGATGAATCGGGTAGTCCCTCCCCCAATACCTCCGTACCCGCTTCATGAGACAGCTCGACAAACCCAATGCGATTACCCTCAAGTGAAAGCGAAGTAATCGTCTTGTTGGTACACAAACTCTCAGCCAGTGCGCGGATGGTTTCCGGGTACATGTCATTGTACGCTAGATCAAGCACCTTAAGCGTGTTATTGCGACGAAGAGCCGCGAAGAGAGAAGAACAACCGGGCGTAACACCGCTGGGCACATCCACGACACTCGGCGCAACTGCCTCATCCCCATCGCTTGCAACATCTTCAACTACCTTTGCCGCGCGCTTCCTCCCGAAGACATTGCGGCGCAAAAGAAGGCACTCTACCGTCTTATTTTCCGCGAGGACGTTTCCGATATGCTTCATTCCGTGGCTTCCAATCTGGCAACTTCCAAGGTCCAGTACTCGAAGGAAAGGAACGCAGCGTTTTTGTGAAGTAACGGGTATACTCCATTTTCCGAGAACATCCAGAAGCGCCGATATTTCCTCCTCTATGTTATTGACATCCCCTTCTCCATCCGGGCTGGGTATGTGCTGATCATCTTCGTGCACCACCTGTTCCTGTTCTTCGTCCCCCCCGTGCTGGTCCTCGTCAAATTCCCCACCATAATCACTTGCTGCGCCAAAAGTGGCTGTTTCGTCAATAGCCAAGAAGTCTGCACTTGCCCTTGAGTTCCCTGTAATCCACGCCTTAAAGGTTTGTAACCACAAGAGGTACTCAGATTGCATCCGGTCACGCTCGCGCGACTCTTCAACCAGCGTCCTCTTGTAATCTACTGTCAATTTGTTGAGCAGTCGGTCCGCATCGTTCGACAAATCCTTTTGGATACGCTCTTCCTCCTCCTCCTCAAGCTGTAACTCGTGCCGTAACGCAGAGGCTAAAGCAACAGCACCTTTATTCCCAATGGGGTTGCCACGCAGACGAAGGACCTGTATGTGTGACCACCCGCTCCGGCGCCTGCAGTACTTGTCAATCTCAACACGTTTTTCTTCAGCCAATTCCTCACGGATGATGGCGTGCTCCTCCATCAGCAATGAAGCCTCACGTACATATTGATTAGCACAACCCCGGCGTAACTCCCTCTCCTCCTTGTATAACCTACGAAATAGGCGGTTGAACTTCCTCTCTAGATGTGGTGGAAGGGGTTTGGGCTTCCCTTCTCCCTCTTCATCCTCCTCCTCTTCTTCTTCCTCCTCCCCTTCCTCTTCCGCATCCCCGTCAGCCGCGTCCTCCTGCTGCTCCTCATTCCCTTCATCCTCTTCATCCTCCTCGTCGTCATTTTCATTATCCGACCCATCTTTCATTAGTGGTGAACCACCTTCCTGTGTGCCATCTTGGTCGGTGCCCTCTTCCTCCACGGGGTCCTCTACTTCCTCGTCATCTTCAAAATCATCCCCTTCATCCTCTTCTTCATCCTGGCCAATAAAAAAGGAAACGGATTCAAGACCAACACCATCATCCTCCTCGTCCACAACAGCATCTTCCTCCCCATCTTGCACATCCTGAGGATAGAGCCGTGTGTCAGACTTCACGAGGGCTTCCAGCAGCTGCTGCGCCGTTATCCCATTGATGTTATTATTATTAAGGTTCAGGTCGACAACGAACTTATTAAACTTAATAAATTCGACAAGTTGCGCTAACGCATCGCTGTCATCCTTCGTCAGACCTAAGTCATTGCCTTCAAGATCCAGAACGCGAATCATCGTATCCTTCAGCATCGGCAGCAGTGACTCAGCAACCCGACCAAACTTTGTGTTGGGCAAACCCAACACCTCAAGCTCCTTTGCTCCATGAAAAAAATTCTGGAAATCGTCAATTGAAGAACCTTCAACGAACTCACCGGAAACTGTAAGGGAACGAAGATGCCCCAACATACGGTGGTTTGCACATATAACGGTAAAAATGTCATGAATCGCAACAGTTTTCGCCGGTGCTAACATGAGAGTGACATGTCGCATATTATCCGATGTCCTGTAGTCTTTGGATTGCGCCTCCGTTCGTACAATGTGATTAAGAAAATCCACTATTTGATCTGAGGGAAGCTGAACATTCGAAAGAGCTTCGGGTGACGGAAACGCATTCCATATGTGTGAGGTATGGTAACCTACAAGTGGCTGACCTCTTGGAGTCGTACAGCGGACCTCATCCTCAACATTCGCAACAAGTGGTTGGGTACCGTTAGAAAAAACGCGCGCGGCAGAACAACTACTGCATGGCCACCATGCCAAATTAGATCTAGAACATACAATAGACGCGTTGAACCGTAAAATTGAACACTCCACTTCCCGCGCCACCTCCGCCTCAAGAGCCTTGGCTGCAATGCCGTGTTGGGCCGCGATATCACCCTTTACTTTCGCACTGTTTACCCGTGGAGGAGCAGCAGCAACTCCACTTTCTGCGGCACAACTCCCCAAATGCAAACTATCAAACTGCACAGCATCGTCGGCGGAGGAAAATGTACACCATGATCGTGACATCACAAATATATTTACTCCTATCTTACACAGGTAACAATCAGGTCACAACAAGGTAAAAAAGAAAAAGAAAAATAACTAAACTACCAACAAACACACCAAAGTACAAACCGTACATAACTCTGATTAACATATGCTACGAACCTTCATGCATCACCAAATAAAAACATAACAAACAAAAAGACACATTAACCAGAATTTTTAAAAAAAAACAAAAATAAAAATATACATAAACTAGGATCACCAACAAAAAAAATTATCATACAAAGCAACAACACAACATCTAAACTATTTACCATGAATTAACGACCAACTTAAATATTGCCTCCCCTT